>NW_016157283.1:242199-279771 GCF_001687245.7 Rhagoletis zephyria
TACTATAAGCACCTACCATATATATGACTGTATACCAAATTTCAAGTTCATGTGACTTATGGTTCCGAAGTTATGATTGATAACAAATTTCACGCATATGGGATGTGCCACGCCCACTTTACAAAGTCATTTATATATACTCTACTGTAAGCACCTAACATATATATGCCTGAATACCAAATTTCAAGTTCATGTGGCTTATAGTTTCGAAGTTATGGCTGATTAAAAATTTCACGCCTATGAAAGGTGCCACGGTGTCATGGCAATACTCTGTCAAAATTTTGTTCGATTCTGTCCGTCCGTTTAGGCTGCAACCTGGCACATACATACATACTAGAGGGCTGCATGAATTCATTCAAACTTCTAGCCAAATAGAGTACAGTAGATTTTAATATTTTACTTCACATACAAAACACTCAGCGTTGGGAATTTTGTAAGTTATGAATATACATTTTGTTTTATATTTTCTACCTTCAAATGGAAGAATGTGAATGAATGAATGGAAAACATTCAAATCATTCAAACTCAGTTCGGTAAAAGTTTTTTTCTACAAACAAGTTTTTTCGTATGTAATAGGAGCGCAGCAATACATACATACATACATTGTATGTTTGTACATATGAGCATAGAAAAAATATTTTTGGATATTCATACACAAAATTTTCATTTATTTCAACTCAATTTATTTTCACTTTGTTTGAATATTGTGATGTCGACACAAATATCAGAACAGCTATTCACTCAAATTCAAAAAAATTTGAAGCCAAAATCATTCATTCGTTTTGTATATGAATAATTCAAAAGCCGTTTTGAATGCATTCATGCAGCCCTCTAATACATAGTACATACATACTTCCACAAATATATAGTAGTAGTAGTAGTATCTTAGCGTGAAATAATTTTTGGGGATGTCTCGGCCACAGGGCCACCTATCGTGTAAGTTTCAAGTCCAAATATTTCTTATAAATTGACTAAACTATTTTCTAAATATGAGCCAAATCAGCAAGAAAATGCAATTTTTATGAATATCCAGACCCCAGCACCACCTAGCGATTAAATTTTTTAGTCGAAATATTTCCCTTCAAGGTGCTGAAATATGTTCCAAATATGAACGAAATCGGTCCAGCCGTTTAGTAGTTTAGTGACATTCAATATACGGAAAACTATGAAATTGTGAAATCGTGACGTCTCAGCATTCTTCATTTCTCGGCAACAACAACAAGTTTTAAATTTTTTTAAATCGAAAAACCTTCCACACAGAACGTCCAAAAACGTACTTTTTACAGAATTGAAATCAGTTCAGCAGTTTGGTCAGGTATCGCCGTCATACGAAAAACATTTCATTTTTATATATATAGACTAGCAGACCCGGCGAACTTCGTCCCGCCCAAAATAAATTTTTTGTAAACGGTCAAAAATTTGGGTTTAATTTTTAAACCGCGCTGGGACTACTGCCTTTTTTAATCTTTTATAGTCTACTTTTTATGGCTTAAATTTTAGTCCAAAAAGTTCGTGGTTTAAAAATCAAACCAAGATGTTTTAATTCTAGTTTCTAGGTTTCATATATAGAAAATTTGGTTTAAAATCTAAACCGAAATAGAAAATATTTGCACACAGCGAAATGTGGTGTTGATTCAAAACACGATAACTCGAGTAAAAATTGAGATATCTTAACGAAACTTGGTACGTGCACTTCTTTCGGACGTAGGACGGATGGTATTGAAAATGGACAAAATCGGACAATAACCACGCTTACCTCCCATATAACGGTAATTTTCAGAAATACGAAAATGCGATATTTTAGTAACTACTGAAGATAATTCACTCAAAATTAATATTTACAATAATTTTTAGACGAAAAAAAGAACATTATAAATTTTTGGAAAGTGGGCGTAGCCACGCCCACTTATGGTTACATGTGTATATCTTGGTAACCGCTGCACCAATTTCTTCCAAACTTGGCACAGTTGTTGGCCGTACAGCACACCAACTGGCCGAAAATTTTTAAAATCGTATAATAACCACGCCCACATTCCATATAACGGTTATTTAGAGAAATACGAAATCTTCGATAAATCAGTAAGTTAATTTATTTACAATTGATGTTTGCCACAATTCTTAACAAAGAAATATGTTTATGATAAAATTTTGGAAAATGGGCGTGGCACCGCCCACTTATGATCACATATATGTATCTCGCTAACCGTTCTAGCAATTTGTACCAAACTCGGTATGGTTATTGTGCTTGCCACATAAAATCAATCAAACCGTTGAAAATTGTTGAAATCGGACTATAATTACGGCCGCTTTTCATATAACGGTAATTTCAGAAATGCTTGAAATTTCAATATTTCGAAATTTAAGGACGCTAACTTACCTAAAATTTGTACACCCCGGCTTATCAGGTAGCGGTAGCTTTCGGAAAGGTGAAAAACATATATTTAATACTTGCGCCGGGTATTTAATGTTCGGCTCCGCCCGAACTTAGACTTTCTTACTTGTTAATCTTTTCTTCTGCGACTGGTTTGAAAAATTTGTGCTTATAGCGAGCTAAATAGGTGGATATGGAAAATAAATTATTATTTTCCAGGAATGGAAATTTTGAATAAAATTCTCTTTTCAAATTCGTGGCTGCCAGCCGAATCGGATCAGAATATTCATCTATAGCCAGACATTGAACTTTTCTGCTGGAAATTCCAATTGAAGGAGCTCTTTGACTTCAAATAGCAAATAATGGATACGTAGGGAGACAGTTCTGCCACAAAAGGTTTTAGCCAAGGATCCAATGTATTTCCTTTTTGGTTGTTGTTGTTTCCGACAGGGTGGGTGTATGATGTATTTTGGAACGAATTTCCGTCATCCCTTGTCAAATTTGGTTTGGAGACAAACCTGTTTCGGCGTTGTGCCATCTTCAGTGTCATTTTTCGTTCTTTATGCTTTCGATTGGTATATTTATAATTTGTTCATTAAACAAATGAGTGCAAAATTAAACAAGTAAGAAAGTCTAAGTTCGGGCGGAGCCGAACATTAAATACCCGGCGCAAGTACCGCTACTTGGTAAGCCGGAGTGTATCAATTTTGAGTAAATTAATAATAATAATAATAGATTGGCGCTTACACATATGTTAGTGTTTGGCCGAGCTTCTCCCCCGATTTGTGGCGTGCGCCTTGATGTTGTCACACAAAGCAGAGGGACCTACAGATTTACGCCGACTCCGAACGGCGATTGTATTTTTATGAGAAGCTGTTTTTCATGGCAGAAATACACTCGGAGGTTTGCCATTGCCTGCCGAGGGACGACCGCTGTTAAGAAAAACCCTATATTTTTTGCGATGTTGCTTTGACCAGGGTTTGTCCCAGGCGTTGCGGAGTGGAAGCGCGCACTGCTTACCACTACACCACAGCGGCCGACAGCTTTTGNAGGTTTGCCATTGCCTGCCGAGGGACGACCGCTGTTAAGAAAAACCCTATATTTTTTGCGATGTTGCTTTGACCAGGGTTTGTCCCAGGCGTTGCGGAGTGGAAGCGCGCACTGCTTACCACTACACCACAGCGGCCGACAGCTTTTGCGTGGCAAGCACAATAACCATACCGCGTTTGGTACAAATTGGTAGAACGGCTACCGAGAGATATGTGATCAAAAGTGGGCGGTGCCACGCCCATTTTCCTAAATTTTATTGTAAACGTATTTCTTGGTAAAAAATTGTTGCAAGCATCAATTTTGAATAAATTAGCTTTAATATATACTGATTTATCGAAGATTTCGTATTTCTCTAAATTACCGTTATATGGGATGTGGGCGTGGTTATTGTCCGATTTTAAAAATGTTCGGTCATTTGGTATGCTATAGCAAGGCTAACAACTGTGCCAAATTTCGAAGAAATTGGTGCAGCGGTTACCAACATATACATATACGCCCATTTTCCAAAAATTTATAATATGCTTATTTTTCGTCTAAAAATTATTGTAAAAATTAATTTTTAGTCAATTATCTTCAGTATTTACTAAAATATCGCAGTTTTCGTATTTCTGAAAATTACCGTTATATGGGAGGTAGGCGTGGTTATTGTCCGATTTTGGCCATTTTCAATACCATCCGTCCTACGCCCTAAAGAAGTGTACGTACCAAGTTTCATTAAGATATCTCACGGACGGACGGACAGACAGTCAACGCTTAATCGATTTCTCTTATTAACCGACTTCCAAAAAAGGAGGAGGTTATCAGTTCGTCAGAATATTTTTTTATATATTTTTTTTTATGTATGTTACCGCATAGCTTTGGACCACGTCTACCGATTTCGATAATTCCGATCAGTGGATCATGAGATATACATATATATACATATTTTTTTTTTTATATGAGAGTTGAAGTCGGTTTTTTTTTTGCTAAAAATTACTTGTCATTCTGATCATTTATGTATACATTTGTCTACATATATCTATCTCCATTCGTTTTGCCTGTTACAAACAACCGTTATGTGAACAAAGTTATAATACCCTTGTGCACAAGCGCGCTCGGGTATAAAAAATNGACGGACGGACAGACAGTTTTTTTTTGCTAAAAATTACTTGTCATTCTGATCATTTATGTATACATTTGTCTACATATATCTATCTCCATTCGTTTTGCCTGTTACAAACAACCGTTATGTGAACAAAGTTATAATACCCTTGTGCACAAGCGCGCTCGGGTATAAAAAATATTAATAATTTTTCAATATTTAATTAAAAATATCCTGGCGCAATATTTCCTAACACGTTAAATTTCATACAAAGTAGATTTCGTCCATTAAACAGATGGATGAAGGTCGTGCCTTTGTCGGATCTCCTAATATGGGGAATAACGCAGCAAGGAAAAAAGTAAAAGCAAAAATGAGAATACATACACCAAACTTACTGCTTGCAGCAACAGCAAAATCTTCTAAACTGGTTGGTTGCTTCGGCTGACTGTCTAAGTAGAAACAAATTGCGTTGTAAGCAAACGCAAATGATTTCACTTCTCTTTTCGCTTTTACTGTCTGCTAAGCAATAGCAAATGCATTGAAAATAGTCACGCAATTTCAAACCCTACTTAGAAACATATATTTCTTGATTAAATTTTTGCAATTGTCTACAAGCCACACTAAAATCAAGAGAGGTTTTATTAAATAGTTGTTTTGTTTCTGATTGCAGTTTTTTATACCCGAGCGCACTTGTGCACAAGGGTATTATAACTTTGTTCACATAACGGTTGTTTGTAACAGGCAAAACGAATCGAGATAGATATAGACAAATGTATACATAAATGATCAGAATGAAAAGAGAAATCGATTAAGCGGTGACTGTCTGTCCGTCCGTCCGTCCGTCCGTCCGTCTGTCCGTCTGTGCACACGATAACTCGAGTAAAAATTGAGATATCGTAACGAAACTTGGTACGTGGACTTCTTTTGGGCATAGGACGGATGGTATTGAAAATGGGCGAAATCGGACAATAACCACGCCTACCTCCCATATAACGGTAATTTTCAGAAATACGAAAAGNGTATATTTCAGAAATGCTTGAAACTGCAATATTTCGAAATTTAAGGACGCTAATTTACTTAAAATTTATACACCCCGGCTTATCGTGTAGCGGTAGCTTTCGGAAAGGTGGAAAACATATATTTAATAATTGCGCCGGGTATTTAATGTTCGGCTCCGCCCGAACTTAAACTTTCTTACTTGTTTTTTAATTAATTTTGGAAAAATTCTCTATACATTGATAAATACTTACTTTTATTAACATCGTAATGAGTGATTTTTATTACAAGTTCTAAGTTTATTCTCTATAGGAATGTTCCGATCAAAATCGTTTGTATTTTAAATTCCCGCAAAATATAAAGCTATTCCCCGATTTCCTCGATAAATTCAAATTCCAACAAAATCGAGGAACTCTCCCCCGGTTGGCATCACTGGAACAAACGCTCCCCTTCATCCACACTGACCGGAATAGTGTAAAATATTCCTAATGCAGATGTTAGGAAATATTCTTTCGTCTTAATTTCTTTAAATTTATTTAGCAGTCGTAATGGTGTTAGCGAATCGAATCCCAAAATTGCTATATGGAAAGCTTTGAGGCGAATGATTTCATCTATTAAATGCGTGAGCTCCTGATAATTCCATAAAAATCCGCTCAGCGATAGCTTCGCTTGCTTCGACGGTGAAATCCACAAACTCCAAGAATCGTTTGTGGATTTCCCATTTTCCAAAGTCCTTGTCGAATAAAACATAACGCAAAAGAAAACAGTCTGCTCAATATGCGCTGAATCATTGCACAAATTGATTAAATCCATCAACAAAAAGTTGGGATATGCGATCAAATAATGTACATTATCTTTCAAAGTTCCATTTATATTATAAAATCAAATAAATAGTGTTATAAATATTATGTACTATTGTATGTTATATAAAGTTATTATAAACGTCATAAGTTATGGCTATACCAAGTGCTTTGACACTTAAATTTAAGATTTTTCAAAAAGTGGAGTTAATCGACGTGTGCACTGAACGGCTCAATTTTGTATTTCAGAAGCCACATAATGAACTTGGAGACGTTTCTTATTTGTTTGATTCCTTCACCTTCTCCAAATGTTCATAATTACCGATGGATTCCAAAAGACCAAGAAACCGCTTCTCATTGGCCCTTTTTGTTCGAGAAATGCTATCTCATGAGTCATGACTATTTTCCAAAAACCTTCAAATCCAAAAGTAAATCAAAAATAAAAAGGAAAAGGAACATAGCTTTACGGTATTTACATTTTGACAAGATTTGACCATTTGTCTTTGTCTGCTTTCGTAAAAATTTCGAACTTTTTAATCCGATTTTTAACAAATATTTTATGTAAGCGGTTTTTTAGCCCATTCAATTTTGCTGAAAGTTTAAAGTAACTGATTTTTGGCATTTTTTTTTGTTGACCATGTTAGCTATTTTATTCCATACAAAATTATCGAAGATTTTTTTGTTATACGGAGAAATTGAGCAACACCTTCGATGAAAAAAATCCCAATAATCAATGGTACTTGAAATTGGGTTACAAAACTGCATACTCAAAATGTTCCTAAAAAACCTAATTAAAAAGCTTGAAATTTTTACAAAGTTTGTTGATTTCTTTTTTTATTTTGACAAGGATTGATACTTGGATTAAAATGGTTTCTGTTAAAAATATGCTATGCCTTTAAAAAACAATAATTAAAATTAAAAAATTTTAAAATACATGGTGAAATCTTGTCAATATGTGATTGTCGTAAAGTTATGATAAGAACTATATGTATGCATGTGGAATCAAACTTTTTGACCTATTTTTGTCTATTTCCGCGGTGAAAGTAGAAAATTTCACATTCAAATGTGTAACCAGAAATAGGGGGATAACAGCAAAATGCGTAGAAAAGGCGCTCGCCGCGTTAGTTACCGATATCGCTAAGCAATTATATAAAAATGTTCGGGCTAATTATCGTGCATCATGCGCCGAAGATTATTATCGAAAGGTAATATTTATATATATATTGCATAATATTTAGCTCGATCACCGAGAAAGATTGCCGAAATATACATTACATAGACATTTTTGAGTTGAAGTATTACTTCCATAGATATATAATTAGGATTATAAACGCTACAAAAAGACGCTATCAGTTTGGAAGGAGAGTATAAAGTGTGGTCAAAACGATAAACAAATTAGTTAAGCGAAAAGCCATACCTGAAATCAGCAGCAGAAGTTCTTGGTAAATGGGACGCAAATATGCTTTTCCGTTGATTAACAAACTTCTCCGCATTCTGGCTACACTTCTAGCTAGTGACGCTACTTCAGAAAGAAGTTACCCTTCGCCGGTTAAAAACATGGTACCATGAATGAAAAAAGACTGATAGGTCTAGCACTTTTACACGTACACTTAGGGCCAGTTTTTCAGTGCTCGGTCGTGGTTTAATCAATCAAATTTCAGTCAGCTGTTCATTTTAAATTCAGTTTACGTAATCTTAGTTTAAACTGCCACTGAAACTGGCCCTTAGATATTGAAATTGACACTGAACGGAGCGCAAAATTGAGATTGCTATTTAAATTATTATAATCAAATTTCCGAATAAGATGTTAAGTTACTTAACTACATCCCTCATTTGACAAATACTATAAGTAAAACATAAGTATTTATGTAATATACTCAAATATTTACTGCTTTAATAAACCCAGAGCATAACTTTTTAACTTGTGGTTTTTTACAAAATAGTATAATTGTTTTATTACATGGGACTCTGTAAATGGACCTTGCGCCAAATTCACAACATGAAACTTATTTAAAGTAAAATTATATCACAAAAAATTTTAATCCGGACTTCATAAAAATTACTAGAACCTCTATTTGTGTGAAAAATAAATGAGGGTTCAAGCAGGTTGGATGCTTGTAGTCATATATCTTCGATTGGTCACTCCGCTGTGAATCAAGTTAGATACCTGTAATTTAACGTTATTCGACAAGTCGATCTCAAACGCCCCTCCCCAAATAATATCCTGTATCCGCCACTGGAACGTCATAACTTTTGTGTTTCAGTTCGGCTGTCGTTACTCGAAAATTTACCCTCAAAGAGGTGTTTTATTTGCTTCGATATACAGATAGGTACATAGTATTTTCTAATCCTCGTACCGCATAAAAAAATCTTTTCATGAAATGTTTGATATTTCTAGGATTTAAATGCAGATCCGCAACACAACTGAGCGTAAACACACTACCGAAAGCGAATGAATTTTTACGTAAATACATACTTATGTAAATATTACAGAACCCGGCATGATGGCACTCTTGTTCACATATGTACATGTTCATGTGATCGTTGGTACATAAAACCGAAGTATTTTTAATTCGTACATAAAAGCTAATAATATGGAACAATTTGCTCAATCGTACTGGTAAATTTAAAGGGGCGTAGAGACATACATAAGTATGTACATATACAGTGGTTTAGATTTGTATTTAAGTATGAACATAAGTGACATATTTACTTAAATGTGTGTTTGCTATGTGTAGGTATGCGCGAGCTGTTTTACGAAATCAGTAAGCCAGCATCAACTATCGTGGTCGAATTATGCTCGTTTCATGTTTGTTTTGTGTGATGCCTTGCTTTGTTGACCTGTCGATTTGTTGATGCAACATCATTAGTGACGCGAACGTTCGCAGTGTTTGATTTTAAACGCCCCTCATTTAGTCTGTAATGTGAATTGGTACATAGCGGAAGTTGAAAAGAACAAAATCTAATTGGGAAATGCAACCACCATACTCGTATTTAAATGTACATAAATGACCAGTTACTCATTTACAAATTATCGACTGAAGAAAATGTATAATTGGTAATCTAAATAAAATAATAACTTCTTTTTACATGTTTTCTTCAGAACGGTTCTGTCGTGATGTTTGGACGCGTGGCTTCATATAGATTTGTGGATTCGCCAACGGATGGGCGTTACAACCTGGCATTATCACAATCTCAATTGGATTCGGCTTGTCTTTACGAAAGGTGAGCAATTTAGAGACCAGTAAACTACGATTGTTTGATGTTTTGTGTAAATTCCTTATTGATGTTTAACTTTGTGGGCATCAATTAAACAATGGAGTTTGCAAATACCTCGAAACATGGCTTTATTCTGTTTTGTGTCATGTGCTTGTTCATTTTAAAATTCATAACTATTCCCTTTAATTTTACTTATAAACCTTTTATTATTGTTTAAATTATTGTTTGATTTCTTATTAATCATCTTCGAACTCCTCGCACATTGTCTCACAATCATAACTTACACATCACAAAACACTTTGATAAACTATTTAACGTAACACGTACAAAACCCAAACACGTACACGTAAAAAAACGGTTCAAACGTAATCCGCTGTCAAAATATATATCCGCTGGGGACAACAATTGGATTCGGCAGTCGCTCGCCAACTTCGCCTGGGTTATGGAAAGATGAGGATGGCGCATTAAGCTCTGTAAGTTTTCCTTATTAGTTATTCAGAATCAGCTAATACAATTGATTTTAACTTTTTAGGTACACCAGAATGAAAGTCGAGGTACCAGTCACCACAGTGGAGATGGTGTTGCAGGTTTAAGTATCACCGAGCATTCGTTGGGCTCGCGCGACCAAGATGAGAGCAAATCGCGTACCAACGACCATCAAAGTCACTCTGGCAGCACAACCTTTGACGACCAAAGCATTGAGGGCAACTTGGAAAATGAAACTAAGTCAATTTCAAGCTTGAAGTCTGGCGGCTCGAACAGCCAGGAAAGGTAATTGGAGACTAATTGCATATTAACATTATCGTTAAAATATTTTCAATTGTCGTTTTTCTCAAACTTTGGAATAGCTAGCAAAAATGGAGTAGTAGCAAAACACTGAAGCTGAGTTCTGCAAAGTAAAACTTAAGATTGCCTAACATTACATGCATATCTTTGCACGCGATTCTAGTTTCTTTTTGTTTTCAATTTGTATCAACTCTGCAAATTTTGTTTTAGTTACATACTTTTGTGTTGCAATTAACGGAATGAGTTGTGTTATTTGCCAACCTCAAATCACTCGTGAAGTCTTCGTTGCGTTTAATTGCTAAAACCACATTTCTCACAAATTCATAGTTTTAACAATAATCAAACGTTACTTTTCTCTTAAAGTGTTTACAATTTTGTCGGATTGTTTGTTACTTATTGTTCCATCTATCCCATCCATTTTCACAGGTCGCCGAAAACTGCGAGCGGCTCAGAGAGTCAGGGACAAGAAGCAATTTTGCCTGCCGTCTTGGAATTTCCAGAAACACATCAGGAACTTTTCCTTAGACACATTATAACCGAGTTGGATGTAAATGTGCCTCACTTCAAACTGGCGCCAGTGTACTCACTATATTTGTGTGCGAGGTAAAACAATGATTTATTTGATGCAAGCTGTAATGCATGTTTTTCGAAGAGCGGTCTTTCGTTAATCGTTTGTGTTGAATGAATATAAAGTATTTAGTACTTCTGTATGTCTGCTTATAATACGATATATGCAAATTAACATATTAGACAATTTTTAAAAATCCTTTATTTTTGTTTTTGATGCAAATGGATATATGTAAATTGTAATATGATCGTATATTTATATCCGAGCGCACTTGTGTACAGGGGTGTATGTATTAACTTTGTTCACTTAACGGTTGTTTATAAGAGCTTAAAGAGAGCGAGAGAGTTATAGAAATATATATATATACCAAAATGCTCAGAATGAAAAGGGAAATCGATTAAGCCTTGTCTGTATGTCCCTTATTCCGTGCACATGATAACTTGAGTAAAACGGGAGATATCGCAACGGAACTTGGTACATAGCTTGCCTTTCGTCCAAGGTAGATTGGTATTGAAAGTGGGCGATATCGAATGGTAGCCACGCCCACCTCCCATATAATGGTATTTTCGAAAATCTCAAAAACTATGGCATTTCCGTAAATACTGGAAAGTTGGAAAGTGTACTACAGTTTCACCAAAAAATAAGACCGCCCACATAAGTACGGTGACCATCCGTCCTGTATTATACGGGACAGTCCTCTTTTTTTACCAATTGTCCTGTCAATTAATTTATTTTATACGGGACGCCAAATATTATGTATTTCTCTTAATGCCCTGTATTTGTCCCGTATTCGGGGTTCGGTATTTCGACGCCTTCAAATCTCATTAAAATTGCATGTCTATGAACCAGTTTTAAATGATGTTGGAATATGATCGTAACTTTCTCCATAAACAGTTATTATTTTCTAATCTGAATGCCTATGCTTCGAATCGAGGAACACATACAGTGATCAAAATATAATTTAGGATTCTACATTTTAGCAAGGTTTTCTCTTGTTTATCTAATATTTATTATTATTTTTAAGTAAAACTGTTTTCCTAATAAAAACCATATAAATCAAAATTTCGAACTTTGCGCAAAAACTATGATAATTAATTCTGCAAATTTTCACCAAAATGTCAAACTTTTTAATCAGAACCTGTAGAAAAAAAATTGGTTGCTGTTTTGTAGCGCACTAAAATTGTCGAACATACTAACTTTGTATGAAAAACATGCGTAGCACCCTCGACAAAAAAAAAATGCCAAAAATGAACGGTAAGTCCTAGCTACTTAAAACTAGCACTTTATCGTACTAAAATTTAACGAAACTTTTGTAAAAAATTTTGTTGAGTAAAGATCTCCAGAAAGATTTCCTAAAAATTTGTGATGTTACTATAAGGATGGTGTGTCAGGGCTAATATATACATCTAAGATCATTTAAGAAGTTGCTAAGATCTGTTAGCTTTTATGGAAAAAATTAGCAAAATTTTTTTTTGTCCCGTATTCGGCTCGCATAAATATGGTCACCGTGCACATAAGTAAAAGTTTCAAATCTTATACAAGTTTCAAAAAAATGAATCAAACTTAAAAAAGCTGTCATCAAAATTTCAAACTTTTTAACATATAATTTTTTCAAAAACAAATATTGCGAAATTTCAAGGATAAAATTTTAAAATTACATTTTCTATACTTACCAGTCCTTATGCACCATATTTCTTCTCTAAGAACATTTCACTGAATTTTTAAAATAATTTTTCAATTACTGACGTTAGAGTAAAATATACTATCGCACGGTGTTATATGGGTGTTTCCATGAAAATGTGAACTAGGACTGAAAAAATAAAAACAACTGAAAATGGGTTTTAAGACGAATTAATAAGAGAAAAATACTCGAATTTTTATATTATAGAAGCATTTCAGCTTATTGGAATTTTAAAACTCAAAAATGGAAGAGTAAAACTGAATGTCTCTTCGACTAAGTTTTCCCTAATGAAATGAACTATTTTCTCTTTTCTATTAACTAAATTAAGAGATTTGAAACATTACAATTACATCTTAAAATCAAATTTGCAATAACAACTAACTATAAAAATTAGAAAAACGAGAAGTTAGAGGCGCGGTAATTTTTTGATTTGCTTCTGATAGTATTCTAATGTCGCGTACGTTATGCAAAAACATTGTTTGTCTATGTCATTTTATATTGGCTGTCGCAGGTAATGCAGATTACAATTCTTGAGCGAGAATTCTTCCAGCTAAAGATATACAGTAAAATTTTCTTTCCAACCGAAGTAAAAAAAAAATTTATTACCCTTTAAAGTTTGTCGCATACGTTATTGTAAGCACGAAAATTTCAATCAAATATCTCAAAACCAGTGTTAATTGCAAATTTTCCATTTAAATTATTTAGAATAGTTGTAAAATAATGAAACGATGGCGAGAAGAGTTCTCAATAAATACATTTTATTACTTACGAGAAAAATTGTCACGTACGTTATGCCGCGTACGTTATTTTTTTTTTTATATAAAACTAGCCAGAGATAATTTCCTTAAAATATGAAAGGATTGTAAAAGCACATTATTTAGCTTACTTTAGGAATTTTTAAAGAAAAGAAAAACTCCCATGATTCGCAGACTTTCACATATATGCATGTTTCCATGAAAATGTAAACCGAAAATGCAAGCAAATGAATTCAAACGGCTTTATAACTTTAAATTTCGTATTCAGATGCCGGAAAAAGGTTTTGAAAACGCGAAACGGTGGAGAGAAGAACTGAAAAAATTTAATTTAGTATGTGTTACTAGTAATAATATTGTATGGGTGGAAAATCTGTCGCGTACGTTATGTCGCGTACGTTATTATAATTTTTTTTTAATAAAACCTAACCAGAGATAATTTCTATTAAAAAATGGAAGGATTGTAAAGGTACATTATTTAGCTTAGTTTAGGAATTTTCAAAGAAAAGAAAAACTCTCATGATTCGCAGACTTTCGCATATATGTATATGTGCCTTAAAACCACTTCTTTTTTTGTCGCGTACATTATCATCTGGTTTTGAACGGATATTTTCCACACCAAAGTTTCGAGGCTGCTTATTTTTTTCTCAAACATAGTACCCTTTGGTTGCAACATAACCGTAATCTTTTTTTTCAGTAACTTCTATTTTTGATAGATTACGTTACTCTATAAGCGTACGAATGTCGCGTACGGCTGTATGGAAACACCCATATGTATAATGAGCTGGAAATTTATAAAAAAATATTAGTTATTAAATAAAAAAAAGGAAATATAGCCAATACTGGTCAATAAAAGGAGTTTCTATTATTGCCATCAGTGCAAATTCTTCTTCTTCTGTGCTAAGTGACGGCAACTCTAAATGCCAAATGAAGCCAAGTCCTTCTCCACCTGGTCTTACAAATTACAAATGCCGAAAATCCTGGGATTATTTGCAAAGAGTCCCGGGATTTTAGGGACCTAAAAAGGCAGGGATTAACATTCCTCTAACAACCTCCAACTTGAATTACTCAGACGAATGAGAGCACAAAACGTGTTGCCCGAGTACGGACAACGCGGTACCCGTCCGCTTTCCTCGTCGCTCTCTCCTCCACAAGCTTCGAGTGGCCGCAACAAAAGTTTCCATATCTGAACATCGGCTTATATCTATGTAAATCTGTGCAAATAAAGTAAAAAAAGGCGAGTTTATAAAAACTTGGTGAAATAAGTACAATGGCGTTATGGTTCGATGATTCATCAGAGGATGAGAGCTTAGTGGAACTGGCCAGGAGTAGAAAACGTTTAAGAGAGTGTAGCCTTTCGAATATATTTTGACATAAAATATATTTAGATGCATTAAAAACTTCCGACTCTCTTAAAGAGGCCAAAATCTATTTCAAATATTTTAAAACTATCAGCAGTTCTGGGATTTTGCGCTCAGAGATCGTGCCAACTGAGTATTGTGATTTTCGTTCATAAGTTAACCCAGCGTTTCGAGATGCTGTTTAGTATTCACGACCTTAGACCTGCATAAAATTAATAAAACTTGTTTAAAATTAGTGTCTAGCCACCAAAAAGTAAAAAAAAAAAAATCACAAAATTATACATTTTTTAAAATTTTCTCACACTTCGCTACAACATCGAAAGCAAAGTCCTGTTCGGCAGAACATTCGATACTCAACGAAAATTTCGACGCCGTTGCATAGCTCATAATATCAATTTCACATTCGATCTTCAATAACCAGCGAAATGTTTAATTCTGAATAACTTCTAACCAGAGCTGCTAAATTTCCATTACGAATAGTAATCATGATTTTTTTTTTAATTTTTTAATTTTAACGATTATTTTAATTTTCTTACACAACCCAGCAATTAATAGTTAATAATAATTAAAAATGTCTAATTTAATCAAATTATTATTTTTTAATTGTTTGATTATTTTTAATTGTTTGGTTGTTTTTAATTACTTGATTATTTCTAATTATTCTTCCAAATAGATAAAGCTATGTTTGGCAGGCAAATTTAAATAACTGCAATCAAAATGGGAAAATGAGAATGCATTATGTTTTTCCACCAAGAAAAGATTAACAACTACGGTCGAATGAAAAGATGCATCGCAATGTAAGCGAGCGGATGATGTGTAGTTTTGAAGCGACAAACAAAACAAAAAGTTTGAAAACTAACTCAAGTATGTTTTTTGTTCACGTTATTTCAACAGCTGCTGTAGCCGAATGGATGCGTGTTCGGCTGCCGTATTTGTTGCTCACGGGTTCAAAACCTGTGGCGCGGACTTAATTTTTTCTTTTCATTTTTAATTATATTTATAGTTTCGTAAAGCAACATGCGACACATTACTTTCCTATGACATCGCTGCAGAAAAATTCTTGCATATTTTCGTGCGTAGGCTATAGAGCCCCTATCCTATCTATTACTTTTTGCATTCCCAGACATTACCTTTTCCCACTGGGTGTTTTCAATTTTTCAATCTCACAAATGCATTCTCACATTCAGTCTCAAATAAAAGACAAGTTGAACATTTTTATCTATTTGTTTTTTGTTTTACTTTTATTAGGCATTTGAGTTGCCCTCATAATTTGAATTTTATAAAGTAGCCAAACTTCAAAAAATAAATGATGTCCGTAATTTGAATTTTATAAAGTAGCCAAACTTCAAAAAATAAATGATGTCCGACGAATTGAGCGAGCGGTTTTACCTTTAAATAATTCTGTGTTCGTATGGAATAGTAACTTATGTTGTGAGGCTGGCTTTAGTATAATGCGGCGTTACCTTTTTACTTTAAACGACAAGGATTTTTTTGATGAGACTTAAAAAGAATATTGACTTGCTAGTATCGGAACAATTTGTTGCACGTTTATTTGCGAAAAGTTCTTCAACGGCTCGACGCCAGTGAGTCATTCGCAATCGTACATATGCTGCGAATGCCGCATTATACTAAAGCCGGCTGACATCAGCTGGAATAGTAGCTTACACAGTAGAACACAGATTTGTATCAAGATACTTGTATATACTTGAATTAAGTCTTTTGTGCATATTTTTGTCTTCCCTGCTTATAACAAATGTTAATGAAAGATTTTGATTTTAAGTTTATAAGTATAATACTTATTAACATATAAAATAAGTAGTGGTGTTTATGGAAAAAGCTTTTGCTAAATGGATTTTGAGAAAAAGTTGTATATAGGGCAATAGGATTCATATAGAGATAAAAATGAGGAGAATAAAAGTCTAAAACGAGTCCGTATATGGGCGCAATAAGTCATATGGGCTCATATTTAACTCATTTGGTGAATGAACATAAGTCGACCCTCGCCAGAAGGGAAATGCAAATGCCTTCAATTCCGACTCCTAAATAAGCTCACTATGAGCGTAAAGGCTCCGAAATAGAACTCCTTAATGACTCATTTATACATCAAATCAGCATCAACATGAGACATATTGGACTCATTTCGGACACTTAAAGACTATCAGTTGACTTTTTGTGGCCTCATATACTGTGAATCAGTTAATGCTCTTATATGACTCTTATCGGCCTCGTAAATTGCTCCTTCCGGACTCTTTTTTTATGTCCTTTGACTCTTATTGAACTCACTTTAGAGCCAAGAGCCTTAGTTTTTTGGCCAATATGCTTAGCCCATTCTTTTTTTTTTTGCAAAAGCGTTCAGTAAAAATTTCTTTCAAATTCCTTTGTTATCTGTTTATATACTAATATTGCATTCATACATAAATACATTAAAATTATTCAATAATATTTGACATATGTATGTATGTATGTATTAGGAATGTTAATCCCGGGATCCCGTGATACCGGCCTTTTTAAGGTCCCAAAAAGCCCGGGATTTTTGGGATTTGTAATTTGCACTGAAACTCCTTTTCTTGACCAGTATTGGCTATATTTTTTTTTTATATAAGAATTAATATTTTTTTATAAATGTATAGCTCATTATACATACAACACCGCGCGATATTAAATTTTAAACACAAATATCAATATATTCGCGAAACTACGGGCTAAATATAGTAAAATTGAGTTTTATTCTTTCACTCTGACGTCATTGATTCAAAAATTATTTAAAAAATTCAGAGAAATTTGCTTAGAGAAGAAGTATGGGCATCAATATAAAGAGAAAATCCTGTCGAATTTAAACAGATTCAAGTTTTTGGTGCAGAAGGATTGGTAAGTATTGAAAATGTCCTGTTAAAATTTTATCCTTGAAATTTCGCAATATTTTTTTTTTTTAACAATTATATGTCAAGGGCTTATATAAACTCGATAACATCCTCGAATTTCGTCCTTCTTAAAAAATTACCTATTCGTCCTTGTGGATCCAAAAAAATTTAACTTTGTTTAAATTTTAAAAAAATTTCTCTTGCGTTTATTCTACATTGCATTGAATTTTGTAAACATTTTTTGGAATTAATCTTCTTATTTGGCGCTGTAACCGCCTAAGCGATTTTGGCCGAGTTCGGCAAAGCACGCCAGTCGTTTCTCTTCTGTGCCAAGTGACGCAAATTGGAAACGCCAAGTGAACCCAAGTCCTTCTCCTCCTGATCTGTCCATCGCAGTGGGGGCCTCCCTCTTACTCTGCTACCACCAGCGGGTTCCGGGTTGAATACTTTCTGAGCTGGAGCGTAGGTGTCCATTCGAACGACATGGAAAAGCCAACGGAGCCGCTTTATTTTAATTCTCTGCATTATGTCCACGTCATTGTAAAGCTCATACAACTCATCGTTCCATTGTCTGCGGAACTCGCCGTCGCCAACGCGTAACGGCCCGTAAATCTTCAGCAAAATCTCTCTCTCGAATACTCTTTGTCCATGCTTCTATGCCATATACCAGCACGGCCATGATGAGTGACTTATAGAGTGTGGTTTTCGTACGTCGAGAGAGGACTTTACTCCTGAATTGCCTACTCAGTCCAAACTAGCGCTTGTTGGCAAGAGTGATTCTGCGCTGGATATCCATGCTTACATTATTATCGGTGTTAATGCTGGTTCCCAAGTAAACGAAATTCTCTACTTTCTCGAAATTGTAACTGTCAACAGTGACGTGGGTGCCAAGGCGCGAATGTGCTGACTGTTTGTTTGATGACAGGAGATACTTCGTCTTGTCCTCGTTTACGACCAGACCCATTCGCTTTGCTTCCTTTTCCAACTTGGGAAAGGCAGAACAGACTTCGCGGTTTTTGTTACCGATGATGTCGATGTCATCGGCAGAAGCCAGCAATTTCACGCTCTTGTAGTAAATTGTTCCTGAGCGGTTCAGTTCTGCAGCTCTTATTATCTTATTATTATGAGTTTTGAGGGGATGCCAAATTCAGACATAGCGGCGTTAGGGCAACTCCTTTTAGTGCTGTCGAAAGCGGTTTTAAAGTCGACAAATAGGTGGTGAGTGTCGATCCTTTTCTCGCGGCTCTTTTCCAAGATTTGGCGTATTGGGAATACCTGGTCTATGTTGGATTTGCCAGGTCTAAAGCCACACTGATAAGGCCCAATCAGTTCATTGACGGTGGGCTTCAGTCTTTCACACAATACGCTCGATAAGACCTTGTAACCTATGCTTAGAAGGCTGACCCCGTGGTAGTTGGCGANTCGATCCTTTTCTCGCGGGTCTTTTCCAAGATTTGGCGTATTGTGAATACCTGGTCTATGGTGGATTTGCCAGGTCTAAAGCCACACTGATAAGGCCCAATCAGTTCATTGACGGTGGGCTTCAGTCTTTCACACAATACGCTCGATAAGACCTTGTAACCTATGCTTAGAAGGCTGATCCCGCGGTAGTTGGCGAGAATGGCGGGGTCGCCCCTTTCTTGTGGACTGGGCAGAGCACACTTAAATTCCAGTCGTCGGGCATGAGTTCATCTGACCATATTCTGTACAAGTGTTGATGCGTACACCTTATCAACTCTTCGTCGCCGTGCTTGAATAGCTCAGATAGCAGGATATCAGCCCCATCAGCTTTGTTGTTTTTCAGCCGGGTTATTGCTATTCGTACCTCGTCATAGTCAGGCGGTGGAACGTCGACTCCGCATCATCTACTGCGGGCTCGGGTTCTTCTTCTCCACCACTTTCCGAGCTGCAACCATTCAGTAGTGCAGAAAAGTGTTCCCTCCTTACGCTCTGAACATGGGTTACATCGCCATTGTTATTCTTACATGAGTACGCCCTGGTCTTGAAACCTTCCGTAAGTCGCCTAACTCTCTGGTAAAATTTTCGGGCATTCTCCCTGTCGGCTTGCATTTCAAGTTCTTCGCACACACGTATTTCGGCCTCTCCTTATTTCATTTCATTTCATTTATTGAGTCTATGATTATATAAACCTTGCAGACTAGATTCACAAGATTGACTTAACTAAAAATGTATGACTAAGAATATAGAGATTCAATCATTGTGCCAAAACGAGATCTCGGAAGTGCGAAATCTAGATCAAGGCTACTATTCGATTGAATTCAATGAGGGCTCTAGCAATGGGGTCAAAATAATGTTAATTATTTCTAATTAGCTTGACATGAAACGAATACTGAAAGCGTAGTGTCCGTTGCGGAACATTGAAACTTATCAGCTCAAGTAGCTCCGGGAAATCAATGAGACCAGCAATGATATCATAAACAAACATCTGCGAATGAACGGATCTTCTCGATTCAAGTGACTTCATCCCTATTAGCAAACAGCTGGCACTATAGGTGGCAAAGGGGCTGTGAAATTAAGTGGTTTGAGAGCGAAACGAATATAGCTCCGCTGCACTCTTTCCATTCTATGGGAATAAGCTGAATAGATCGGATTCCAGATTAAGGAAGCATATTCCAATTTTGATCGTACTAAAGAATTAAATAAAATTTTTCGGGTATACGGATCGTTAAAGACCCTTCCATAGCGGCGAAGAAAGGCTAGGTTAGAGTAGGCTTTCGGGATAATATAATTAATGTGATTCACAAAGGTAAAACCGGAGTCAAACATCACTCCAAGATCCACAAATTCCCGAACAGGAGAAAGGCTAGCATCAAAAAGAGAATATGTTGACCCAATAACGTTTAAATTTTTAGAAATAGTCATGTGAAAACATTTCTTAATATTGAGAGGTAATTTGTTTCTTGTACTCCAATTAGCCAAGTTATTAAGATCGTCTTGTAAAGACAGAACATCTAAAAAACAAGTGATGCTTCTAAAAAATTTTAAATCGGCAGCGTAAAGTAAAAACTTTGGGCCAAGAATACTACCCTGTGGAACCCCAGAAGTGGCAATAAAGGCGTAAGACTTAGTATTTACAATTTCAACATGGGAGATTCTGTTGGAAAGATACGAACTAACCTAGCATACAAATGTTGAGTGGAACCCTAACCGTTCCTGCTTGTGCAGTAAGGTACTGTGCGTAACAGTATCGAAGGCCTTCGAGAAATCTGTATAGATTACATCGACTTGAGTTCCGCTCATGAGCGATGAGATACAAAACTGAGAAAAAGAGGCAAGATTCGTGACTGTCGAACGACCACAGACAAAACCATGTTGATGCGGGTCAATTATTTCTTTGAAAGCAAAGAATAATTTCTCTTTTACTATTTTTTCGAATAGTTTTGAGCAATTTGAAAGCTTAGAGATAGGTCTGTAGTTCGTCACTTCGGTTTTGTTGCCAGATTTAAAAATTGGCGTAATCGATGCAACTTTCCAACGATCAATAAAGACACCTTTAGATTTCATTGTGGTTTGTAGTGCGGAGATGCCATTAATAACATGCAACTTAGTTACCACAAGAGACCCAAAGTCAACAGTTTGTGAGGTATCAACACTAAGCATACTACTAGATAGGGTAGTATCAACGACAAAATTAGATTTAAAAAAATCCGCAAAAAGATTCACGGAGTCAAATAGGCACTCAGATTGCAATCCATTGAACGTCACGCAAGTGGGAATGTTAGAGCAGCTTTTTTTTTATCTAATATATTTCCAAAAAGATTTTAGGATTTCATCTTAACTCATCTTCATACCGGGAAATATATTGCTTATATAGGAATTTGGGAAGAACATTAAAACTAGTCATATAATGAATATATTTTTCTTTTAAAGATACATCATTGGTGGCTTTGAATAGATTAAAATATTTATTCCTCTGATTCTTTAGTCTCTTTAAGTCTCTAGTATACCAGGGTAGTTTATGAATTCGTGCAGGGAGAAATGAAAGATCAACACTAAGAATTTCGTGGATTTTCAGCAAGAAAGCATCAAAGCAATCTGCGACAGTTTTTGACAGAAAAATTGAATTCCAATCTACTTCAAGGATTTAGAACTCAGGGAGTCAAAATCGGCATCCCGAAAATTAAAAGCCATGTTTATATTAGGATTGGACACTAGAACAAATTCGATAGACTTTAGAGAAAGAGATAGAGGGACGTGGTGCATGTCAGATTTACAAATGGGGAAGGCACATTCAGTAAGAAGAAAAGTAAAATTTTGATCAACAAAAATTAGATCTAGGATATTATTAAGCTGATTGAAAAACGAGTTTATTTGAACAAGGCTGATACTGAGCAGACTATCTATGAAGTTAATTTCGTGGGAGCTATTAATATTCGTCGGTGTTAAGATGCCATTACCTAGAAGATTGGAACAGATAATTTCATTCAAGTTGAAATCACTTAGAACACAAAAATGACACTCCTCATTATTTTCGTACAGGCTAACAATGTTATTCACATGCTCAAAGTATAGAGAATCTGTACTAGCTGGCGGAATGTAAGAAACACACACAAATATCTTGCCATGATTACCATGGATACAAACACAAAGCTGGTCAAGAAGAGATTCATTATTTTCAAGCTGAACAGCAGAGNTCTGTATCGTTCGTTCGATTTTTAAAAATGAGGTGTCACATGAAAGGCCTTGTCCTTCGGGTGTACACCATAGCCTTATTTCTATGAAAGGAGTTGCCACATGTTAGAAAATCGATTTCAAAATATCTCTGCCGCAGAGGGTTGCGTTAAATATTTAACACCACGTCATAAAATCTGTATCGTTCGTACGAAAAATGAGGTGTCACATGAAAGGGCTTGACCTGCAGATGTGCAGTATGGTTTTAGTCTTTTAAAGGGTTGCCATATATACGAAAATCAAATTCAAATTATTTATTAAGTTAAACGAATTATCCCAATATGGGTATCAAAAGAAATGGTTTTGAATAAGTTGTATTTTCTAGCTAAATGTAGGAGGGTTGCCACCTGTTTCAAAAGTAAAATTTAGTTAAATTATACAAAAGTCTTACGCTTAAAATACTATACAGTACAGAAAGAGCTTACAGAAACACAATTAAAATATTTTTGAGGTGCCTGAAGAGGATGGCCACCTGTTTAAAAAGTTAAACTCAAATTATTGAAGCAAATCTTATTATTATAGCTCCGTTATGTTATAGAAAACGAATAGCTGCGTTAAACGCAAATTTGGGGGAAGAGACTAATGCAAAGACAAGAATATAATCAAAAACAAATATAAAGATAAGATGAAGATGAAGATGAAGATGAAGATGAAGATGAAGATGAAGATGAAGATGAGATGAAGATGAAGATGAGAGATGAAGATGAAGATGAAGATGAAGATGAAGATGAAGATGAAGATGAGATGAAGATGAAGATGAAGATAAGAAAGATAGATAAAGTAAAGTGAAGATAAGATGAAGATGACGATGAAGATGAAGATGAAGATGAAGATGAAGATGAAGATGAAGATGAAGATGAAGATGAAGATAAAGATAAAGATAAAGATAAAGATAAAGATAAAGGTGAAGATAAAGATGAAGATGACGATGAAGATGAAGATGAAGATGAAAATGAAGATGAAGATGAAGATGAAGAATTTCCTCTATTAAGTTTCACTTCTTCCGCGCGTAGGGACTACACGCACTGAGTTTTTTTTTTAATTTTGTTTATTTTGCTTTGAAGCTAGATCAGAATTGTTAGGCACTGGCGTTTTACTTGACACCGCGGGCGGCTTGATTATAGTATCAATTGAAATGCTATAAAGATTTTTAACTTCTTGTAGAAGTGAAGCATTACTGTTGCCAAGTCCATGTAGCTCAGCTTGCAGTTTATCTATTTTTTTAACTTCATAGAGAAGTGACGCAGTACTGTCGCTAAGTTTTTGTAGCTCAGCTTGCAAATTGCCAACTTTTTGTTGCAGTGATTTTTTGTCAGCAGCCAACTATCTTATAAGCGAAGACATTTTGGAATTTTCATTTTAATAGTAACGAGTTCGTTAAAAAGAGTTTGTAGAGATATTGCATTATTTTCACATTTCTTAGCACCATTATTTTCCTTAGGCAGGGCAATATTGTCATTTTTACATAGATCAGAAACAGATTCGTCTATAGAGATAACACTTTCTTCTTATTTCGGCAAATACATCTCGCTTCCCTCTTCAGATCCGTGTAGCGGTCCCACATAGCGCACGTTGCCCCCGATCGCAGCGTGGCCCTGAAGGCGGCATCTTTTTTCTCTGCAGCTTCCTGACACTCCTCATCGTACCAGTTGTTCTTTCGGGCTCGTTGAAATCCGACTACTTCTTCGGCGGTGGTACTTAATGAGCGGCAGATGTGGTTCCACTGCTCGCATATGTCGGTTTGTTGAAGAGTGCTCTCTGAGAGCAGGCGTGAGAGTCGAGTAGCGAAAGCACTGGCTGTCTGCCTTGTGATTGCATTTTTTGACGTTAAGCTTTCCTTGCATATTTGGGCGCACATTTTTTTCTGCACAGAGGCGGGTGCGTATCTTGGCTGCAACAAGATAGTGGTCCGAGCGCAGCAGCTTCGCGCACGTGTATATGTTACTTATTCAACACGATTTTTAGAGGCAGTTGAGAACGAACTTATAAAAAGTTGGAAAACTTGTGAATTTTTTAGTTTGCAACTTGACGAAAGTACCGACGTAGTGGGACTTAATGTTCTTCTCGTGTTAGTGAGGTACCCATTCCCAATGCAAATCGAAGAAGAACTTTTGATGAGTGAAGTACTTAAGACTTACTCCACTAGCGACGAAATTTTTAAAGCTAACGACAAATTTGTACAGAAAAATGGTTTGAAATGGAGCAAGTGTGCGAATATTTTCAGTGGTTGAAAAAACGAAAGGAGAAGTCACTGTATGATCCGTCGGTATTCCCTGGCGACTAGGCAGATGCCGCCACTAGAATTAAAACCCGTATTGGATGACACTGTGAAGCCAACAGAGGCCTGCGAAATTAAAATACATCTCTGGTTTTTATACCCGAGCGCACTTGTGCTTGTGGGATATCTCAACGAAATTTGGTATGTAGGTTTCCATTTATCCAAGGTAGGTTGGTATTGAAAATGGGCGAAATCGGACTGTAACCACGTCCACCTCCCATGTAACGGTAATTTCCAGAAATACGAAAACTGCGATATTTTAGTAACTACTGACGATAATTCACTCAAAATTGATATTTACAATCATTTTCAGACAAAAAATAAGAATGTTATAAATTTTTGGAAAATGGAATGGGCGTAGCCACTTATGCACGGTGGGCAGGAAGCAAAGATAGGTTGCATAAAAATGTCGACAAAAACTGAAAGCAGGGTTGTATTTGTTAATATTTTTAGGTTAAGAATCCCTTTGAATTGAAATCCTAGCTGCTCCTGTTTTAAAGATATCCACATTTTACATAGTTATGATAGGACCGACTTTTGCGAAAGAGAAAAACATCCTTGTGCATTAAATATTCAACAATGTATGTGTGAGTAAATGTGTGTATATATATTATGTGAAAATATAAGTTTATGTAAGTTTTTAGCCGGTTTCAATCGTTTCCAAGGCGCACCACGTAGAGGCAACTTACTTTGCACCTCTTTGTTCTTTTTTTGGTTTTATTTTTTTATATTTTTTCTTGCTTTATTTTTTTATATATGTTTTTTGTTTCCTTTTATTTTTTTTGTTGGTTTACCATATAATATAGTCACACATTTTAGTATTCAAATATTTTATTATTTAGTTAAGTTTTTATATATGCTGGAATGAAAATGTCATTACAGTTTTCTTCAGGCGACTCACAAAAGTTGGTTTATCAATCATATTTATTTTGAATCTATCCCAGAATTTAATGAATTCCCTATGAACTGACTTCCCGGCCTGCTCGGACCATAATCCTAAACCATCGTTATTCAAGAATGAAATAGATTGCTTTAAATGTTTAAGGATAAAATGGGTTTTGACAGTTTGAGAAATTCCAGTACTTTTCAAAGCTGTGCGGAGTTCGTTAAGATTTTTGTCAAAATTACTAAGATCCGCTTGTTATGCGGAAAACCATGTATTCACGATTTTGCTCATGTCTTTGAACGAGGCAATATATTTGGTATTGTTTTTACTGAGAGTTTCTTCCATACAAACTATGTTCGACATTTTTTTGTATGTGGAAGACACTGTCAGCAAAAAATAAATAATTGAAAAAAATCAACGAAATTTTCTGGTAACTTCAGACTTGCACGGCACGGTACTTATAAGTAATCTAGGTTTCACGAAAAAAAAAAATAAATACAGGGTAACATTAAAATATCAGTCATTTGTTTCGTTGCTGTGAGCTTGTTTCAAAACTTCTGGCTTTTGCTATAATTGTAAAACTCTGTGCATGTCATTTTAACGTATTTAGGTACATACTTATATTAATCATCAACTATTGCTTATGCAAAACGTGCTACATTTAAAAAAAAAATCGCATATGAAAGAGCACCAACCCAACTCGTAATAATTTAAGTATACAAATTTTAGTATTTAGTATATCAATTGAAATACGTCAATATTAAAATGAAGCGCTTTGCACTTAACGGATGCTTTTTCATAATTAAGTTAAAAAAAAAATTTATTTAAATTCCATGCTGTCTGTAATGGGATTTGAACCCTGACGCTCTGGAAATTAGCAAATTGTGGCAAGCATCTTCGTGCACTCAGCTACAGCCAGACATGTAAATGTGCATTCAAATGTTCAGTTTGATTCAACACCACGTGTGCATGGTATGAAAGTATTGTTTTTAAGTACGAACATTTCAAAACGATAATCAAATAAAAAATATTCATGTTTACTATGCGTTATTTTCCCCAGTAAATTCATACAATTTTTTTTAATATTACAACGCGTTTTTTCTCTCAGCGTAGTCATTTTTAAGCAAAATTTGTGCAATCAAATCGAAAGCCGGGACACTTAAATGAAACCCGGGACATTTTAAGGTTGGACCGGGACATCGGGACAAATAGTCTAAAACCGGGACATGTCCGGGAAAACCGGGACGTCTGGCAGCCCTACACACAAAGCGCATACTTTTATGCGATTTTCTTTATGATCGCATTTGTGTTCTGGATGTACAATAGTCATTATTTCCTGAAAGAAGAGTACATAAATACCAAAATAAATCTCATACAAGCTTTGAATTTATTTACTTATTATGAGGAGTACCGTTGGCCTAAGTTAGAGCATTTTTATTTCTTGCACAAGCGCAGTGCGACTTGCCTGCGCTACTTGCTTATAGCAACAAACCTTTAATAAAAAATTACTACCGTATTATATAGCATACAATATTGTATACATACATACATATATTGCGATATTGAAAGTGTTTGTAATGGGAAAGTTCACGCTACAGAAAAAGGTAATTGTGGTGTTTTATCTAAGTTGTATACCGGTAGCGCCCAATAAATCTCGATCAATTATTCTTTCGGTAGGAAAAAATGGAAATGTTTCACATTGATTTGATCCGTTTTAGTGAGTTAAAAAAGGGGAACAGATTTGTATGAGATTTCTTTTCGTATAAATATGCTCTAATTATCGAGAAGTACGCCTTCCTCTTTTGCAAATATATCCTATCAGAAGTATATAAAATGTGGATATCTTTAAAACAGGAGCAGCTAGGATTTCAATTTAAGCGGATTCTTAACCTTAAGATATCAACAAATACAACCCTGCTTTCAGATTTTGTCGACATTTTTATGCAACCTATCTTCGCTTCCTGCCCACCGTGTATGGTTACATGTGTATATCATGGTAATCGCTGCACCAATTTCTTTCAAACTCGGCACAGTTATTGGCCTTGGTACAAAGTAGCAAACGGCCGAAAATTTTTAAAATCGGACAATAACCACGCCCACATTGCATATAACGGTAATTTAGAGAAATACAAAATCTTCGATAAATCAGTAAATATTAAAACTAATTTATTCCAATTTGATACTTGCAACAATTCTTTACCAAGAAATACGTTTATGATAAAATTTTGGAAATCCGGCGTGGCACCGCCCACTTATGATCACATATATGTATCTCGGTAACCTTTCTACCAATTTGTACCAAACTCGGTATGGTTATTGTGCTTGCCACATAAAAGCAAAGCGTTGAAAATTATTGAAATCAGACTAAAATTACGGCCGCTTTTCATATAACGGTAATTTCAGAAATGCTTGAAATTTCAATATTTCGAAATTTAAGGACGCTAATTTACTCAAAATTGATACACCCTGGCTTACCATGTAGCGGTAGCTTTCGGAAAGGTGAAAAAACATATATTTAATACTTGCGCCGGGTATTTAATGTTTGGCCCCGCCCGAACTTAAACTTTCTTACTTGTTTCATTTTTTTTTGTATTGGTAACATGTCTATTAGAATATCTAGCAGTTTGCATAAAAAACGTATGCAACTTCGAAGTAAAGCTAAGAAAATTGATAACACCGGCGTAACCGGCTACTAGCAAGTTAAATGGAAAATCATTTTTTATTTTCTGCCAATTTCCATATTAAATTCAAAAATTAAAATCATTTTTCACTTTTTTTACTTTCGTGAAATTTACTGTAAAAATGATTTGCTTAGCGTTAACGCGCATTACCAGCGTTAACTTGGAAGGTTTAGAAATAACCATTGTCGAATATTTTCCCAACATTGACTCTGAGGGTGTCTACAGCTGGATAACAAACCCATGTGACCCGAAATGTAAACCTACTGAGATGACAAATTAAGCTTTATATAACCTTGTGGACATCAGTGAAGGCAGCACTTTGAATACTAAATACTACGAAGGGAGCCAAGAGAGCTCTGGATGCAAGTGTATGCAGAAAACAGTGATTTTGGCAAGATTGCAGTAAAAATACTAGTGACTTTTACTTTTACATTTCTATGTGAGACTGCATTTTCAACAAATGCTTACATAAACAAGTATGTTTTAAGCAAAAAACAAAACCGACTTCAATTCTCATATAAAAATTCAAGATTATCGTTAATTTCTTCATGATCCATTGATCGGATTTAAACCAAATTAGAATGGGACCATACCTTTCCCTAAAAAATAAAATTATAGTAATCGGTTAACGTGGTCCAAAGTTATGCGGTAACATACATAAAAAAATAAAAAAAAATAATATTCCGACGAATTGATAGTCTTCTCCTTTTTGTGAAGTAGGTTAAGAACAAATACACCAGCAAGCATTCAGCGTCAAATGATTTCAGGGTAAAATTGTCAAAATCCCCAATAAACTTAAAGGAAATAATGAAGTCATCAAAACAATTTCAGTCCTCACATTTAAACTAAAGGAGCATAAAGTTTGCATTGTGTTTTCTTGTTTTCGTAGACATTTGAAGAGTAGGGGTGCCGCGAATTTTTTTTATCACGACAAGGGTGCCGCGGTGAAAAAAGTTTGGGAACCCCTGCATTATCAATCTACAATGCAATGCGTACGCCTTATTGTGATTTCGTTTTAAAAGAGCGAGTAGCGATAATGGCCCTATCTCACATCTCATAAACCAATGTATCGTGTTGAATCGATATTTGATTGGTCCTCAACGGATTTTATTCCCACCAAAAGGGACAATTTCAATTCTATACTTTTCAGATGTTATTTGAAACCCCGAATTAATAAGCACAAGTAAAATAAATCATTGAAGACCTGCCAAAAATAAATACTTTCTGAAATCGATTATCCACTAATATATATTATAATGTTAAAACTATGTGACGGATTTCCACAGGTATCGTGCTTCGACTCATTACCGTCCGGAACTGCAGCCGACTGAACGAGCCCATAAATTAACAATATTCCTACACCATGTCGCAAATTTGATTTACACTGTTGTACAAGAACAATATTCTGATGCACGTATTTTAGCCTTTTGGATGGCTAACAGTTCGGAATTTCTTCACTTTCTAAAGTCAGATCGTCATATTAGTGCATTTAGTGTGCAAGCTCAAGAAGTGTTGGCGGAAAGTGTCCAAACAGCATTTCGTAACCTGGTGAATTGTTTCCGCTTGGAATTGTCACAAACCTTGAATCAGTTCCTTTCGGAAACCATTGACCATGACTCGGCCGCGGGATTGGTGCTGACAGTACTTGGTTCCGCAATGGCACTATTGCGTCGTTGCCGCGTGAATGCAGCTCTAACAATCCAACTATTTAGCCAGCTTTTCCATTACATCAATGTGATTTGCTTTAATACGGTGAGCAATGAAAGTTTATTGATCCCATTTTGATTTACCCTTTAATAAAGTTCAATTATACTCACTTACGACCTAACAAAGTGAACGGTAATAAACTTCCACGACTCATTTGATTTGTAGATTGTGGCTAACTCGCACATGTGTACTGCAGAATGGGGCAAAGTTATGTTGGAACGGCTTCAACTTCTGGAACTATGGGCTGAGCGCCAAGGACTGGAACTTGCTGCTGATTGCCATTTGGCGAAAATAAACCAATGCGCTCAGTTTCTCCAAGCGCCCAAGTCGTCTGTCGAGGAGATACAACAATTGGCTTGCTCTTGCTTCCGCTTGAACTCATTACAAATGGCCGCATTACTGCAACAAGAGAAGATACCTCGAAATCTTGTGGACACTGCAATAAGAATGGCTGAGTCGGTAGCGGATGAACTCACGCGATCCGATGGTCGGGAGGTTCGTCTAGAGGAATCACCAGAATTGCATTTAGCTTTGCTGCTACCCGACGACGGTTTTAGCTGTGATGTTGTGCGCGGTATACCATCCGGCTTAGTTGACTTTTTGAATCCACTACAACAACAAGGCATGTGCCGCCTGGCTGCGCAACCTACTTCTATTGGTTTATGGACTGTTTATATGCACCAGTTCAATGTTGGTATTAATAATAATAACCAAACATAATTATAACATTTAAGTTATTACTTTCAGGCCCGGTCTTCCAGCGCTATGTCCAACAAGCTACCGCAACCGGAGGTCCAGGTGATAAAGTTGCATAAAAATGCAAATGGTATGGGTCTGTCCATTGTCGCGGCAAAAGGAGCAGGCCAGGAGCGCTTAGGCATATATATAAAGAGTGTTGTGCTTGGCGGAGCCGCTGATGCCGACGGCCGTCTGCAAGCAGGCGATCAGCTCTTGCGGGTTGATGGTCAGAGCCTCATTGGCATTACTCAGGAAAAGTAAGGACCGATATTGGTAACTTAACCAAATATGTTAACTCTTAACATTTTTCAGAGCGGCAGACTATCTCGTACGCACGGGACCGATAGTCACTTTGGAGGTAGCAAAACAAGGGGCTATTTATCATGGCTTAGCAACTCTGCTACAGCAGCCTAGCCCAGTAATAGCGCGAGGTAAGTCATAATTATAAATCTACTGATGATGTACAGATTCGTAGCATTAAAGATCAGTTAAGTGACTAAATATTCGGAAATTAGGGTAGTTTTCGCTATAAATTTAGCAGTAAGCGCAAGCTAGATGTAATAAAGGGCCTTGATGTAATAGCGTTAATCTATGACAATGAATGCTAATAGCTTTTTTACTAAACTCCTCCCTTACATGCTGCCAATAACCAAAATAAACTTCCAACAATTCAACAATTTTATTTCACAATATTTCTGAATTGTGGCTTACTAAACTCAATGTAGAATCGGAGCTAGGAGCGACGGCATACCACGATCAACGGCGTCACTCGATGTACACCAATCGTTACTTTGCTTCGGTTTCTGATGACAGTTTGAATCGCAGCCGACGTGAATCTTTAATTTGTTTGCGCTCGTCATCTCCGCCCGTGCGTCGTTTGAGCGCATCATCGTTGCAAGAAGAGCTTTGCGCCAGAGGTCATCAGCTCCACATTGATCCCCGATACCGGGACACGCGTCCCATTGCACGTTCAGTGAGCAGCCTCTATCTATCTAGCGAGAATAACCTCAACAACGTTCATCATAATAACATTCATAATAGCCCAGTACGGCAGCGTACTAATAGTACTTTGAATACCAGCACACCACCTCCTTCAATATACATTGAGGAGTATACCGACCCTGAGCCTGACCCAAATGATCCACAGAAGCGCTCCACTAATGAATTATTCACCAACTTGTCTTATAATGAGGCACATCAGCCCCTGAATGAAGACGGCATAGCTTCAGTTGCCGACTCAGATGATATTCCATTTATAGATGATGGTTCCCCGACAGATGATGTTCGAACCTACTTTCCGGTGGAACAGAAGCCTGTAAAACATGTTGCGAAACCATCGACTGGTATTATAAGTGGTGTACGTCGTAATGTCTCTGGTTATCGTAAAACCGTTAGTTTTGATTTAGAAGAAACAAAGGCACGCAGGCGGGATAGTATTTCGCTAGACCGGGGGACGGGAATAAATCGAAAGTTCCACACACACGACGCGATAAGTATATATGCTAAAGCTGGTCTCGACAGCAATCGTTCATCCTCTGAGTCATTGGATAAAACTGAACGTGAACGTATTCCCTTTATACAAAAGATTAGACGTGAACTGAACTCTAATCGTTCGACATCTGGATACATAGCAACCGGCAGCAACTCTGGCAGTGGATCGAATAGCAATCGTTCTTCAAATGAGTCCTTAGAAAAAACTCCGTTAACAACAAAAGAAATGCGCAATACAAATGTAAATACTGAATTGCCAATGGCAAGAACGACGGTAGCACGGCCAAAGCGGGAGCTAAACGCAATCCGTGCCACCTCTGGCGGCGGGCTCAGCGGTAACCAACAGCGCGCCAATCTAAAAAGATCCGCTAATCTACAAAACCCCTGTAATATGGTAAATATCACGAGCACCTCTCTTCCTAAGCCTGTTACTGCTTCCCGCACTTCTGTTTTACCTTCCTATGCCAGATCAGGAGGTAATCCACCAACAAAAGCAAAAGCAACAACCAACACAGTTGTTACAATTAAAGTTCCTAGTGTATGTGAAATCGAAAGTTCCTCTGAAACTGTCCATAACTATTGCCCAGAGCGCCGTTCGCTTAGCCATGCAAATATATATTTCCCACACTGTGCTGACCAGGGCGATGTCGTCACACCCCCATCCTCAGCTTGTCATTCGCATACAACCACACTTACCCTCTCACAAGGATATAAAACTTCGAAGCCAACTGACGTTAGCCAGGTACATCATTTTACTAAACCGTTCGGGGAAGGGAAGGTTCGTGAAATGGCCGATTTTTTTGAGCGACACAAAACTTTCGATGCCATTGGGTGCCACAAGGAGTCTCCATCCGGCATATGTAACGCTTTCTCGAAATCGACATCATATTTATACCCGTCGAAAGATGTGACATCACCACACCAAAGAAAGAACCTCACTGATCAGGAACAGACGGACATTTTGCACCAACTAAAGGAATGGAGTATGCATGGCAGTAGGGGCAAGGACTTTCATGTTAGTTTACAAGATATAAGTCCTCAAAATTCTTTGGGAAACGTAACCAAATTGCGATATAATACATTTTTTCAAAATAATACTCACAAGATCTCTGAGTCTACTGAAACCATGCCTTCCGCACAAATACTACCAACACTAGAATCAGAGCTATCTGTTTGCACCACTGTTACCTGTGATTGTCCCTGTTGTGCCAATTGCAAGAAAACAGTTATTACTGAAATCTCGGATGCCAACAAAACCACCCAAGGAAATGCCAAATCATCAGTAGGCCCTTCGACACCTTCATTTAAATGCTATGACAGTTGCCCTGAAGGTGCGCAAAGTCAGTTAAAGAGGCAGCTCAGCGTAATGTCAACCGCGAAGGGTAACACCGTTCGCACGGTTAAACGTAACCAAAAGCAACAGCGAAATTCAGAAGGATCCACCAGGATTTCCCTTATGTTAGCTGCTAATAGTGGCGGAAATTCTACTGTTGCTTCAACGACTTCAACAGCCGTGGGATCGTTAGTTAGTCCAGATTTGATTGCGCCACTAAAAAATGATATCGATGGAAATGAAAGCTGACAGCTTAGCGAAAAAAGGTGGTGTTGAGAATGGCGTGTCATAAACGTAGCTGCTGCTTTCATTCGTACTTCAGGGCTTAGATGAATAGATCTGAGACTCTCATTTTTATCTGAAAGCTCGCCACGGAACTCGTGCAGTTAGGGCTGATAAACAGCTGTCACGCGAAGTGGCGAACTGCTACTAGTATCGTGGGAATTGCACTACTTTGAATTCAGTCGTTTTTTTGCGCTCGCATTTTTAGCATGCCTATAGAATAGTCTTTATGACTAAACGCGATTTTGCTGGCAATTTAAAACACTAAGCTAGAGAGATGTGAAAATTTAGTAATTATTCCTTTTTTTATATTGGGTTTAATCAATCAATTAGTTTAATCAGTTCTCAATAAATGCCCATAGATGTTTTTGAGACAGTGCTTCTATTGGTTCTGTAAAAGAGTCTCAGATCTTCAGGGATTCCAATCTTTTGAAAGATACAACTAGCGAAATATATACCAATGTATGTATGCACAGCGTGTTGGGGTTTCTCGTAACTCTCTTTTGTTTTAGATACAGTCAGCTTTTCTGACTAAAAAAAAAACTACTTATAAGCAGGATTTGGTGTTGCCAGCACTATTACGTATAATTACTATGGTCATTTTCAAATGTACATAAACATAGTTAAACAAAGTTCAAATTTGTATAGAAAAATATTAATTTTTCGAAGTTTTATAATTTCAACCGATATGTTGACTGTGAATACGGATGCAGTTAAACTCTGGTTAGTGGTTAAGGTAACAGTGATTTAACTACGTACTGTGAATTCGGCCCGAAATTACTTGACTCATTCGAAATACTAAGGCGGAACACACAGTGTTAGCACCGTATATCGACTAATATTTATTAATAAGTGAAAATCAAACACAACGCATATACATAATTATTTTGCTGGGTGTATTTATAATTTCAAGCTTTCCAATTCGATTATAACACGTCAAGTGCCGTAACCAATTTATTCATCTAACTATCTTTATTTGTTTGCTTAAATTGTGTATATTTCGTACTAGGTGCTGTGTAACTTATTTTTAAAAATGTCTTACGAAAATTTAGTAAATACCATTCTGTTAGTCGGAAATATTATTTTTTATATAGCACGGCACTCAATGTGTTAATCGAATAGTATAATTAGGGCCATCAGAGCAGAAGTGACCAATTATTTTTTTGGACTTAACTTCTTAAAATACTCTCAAACGTGATACATTTTAAAATAAAGGTGGTTTACTCCTTAATTTGATGGTAAGCTAAGCAACTCTGTATCTGAAAATTAAAGAGTAAGCGACTTTTATTTTAAAATTTATCACATTTGATATTATTTTAAGTAGGTAAGTACAAACAAACAAATTTGGGTTAGGCCACTTCTGCTCTCATGGCCTCAATTAAACAGGGCTGAAAATCAATTTTAACCGGAGCTTAGTTTTAAACTGAAACTTCTAGTTTTGGTATTTGTACCTAGCCGAAAACAACACCGGTTCGGTTCGGTTCGGTTTGTAAAGAAAAATCACTAAAATGGTTCTTATTTCTTCTCCGTAAGTTCACATTAGAAACCCGCTTTTTTAATCTGTGCGTCTTGCATACTTTTTCGTTTTATTAGGTATTAATCGAACTAATAAATTTGACCGAACCGCACCGGTTATTCGAACGCTGGTTTGAAGTCCTGTGTTACGAAGGAAGGTTGGCATCCCTTTGTAGAAATTTCTAGTTTTTTTAGTTGATTAAATATGCTTAGAATTTATGTAGGAGATGTACTCCACTATTTTATTTCGATATATATTTATTTAATACCTTATGCTTGGCAGACCTTAATAACATCTGCAAAACAGTGAAACCAAACCCATTTATGAGTTAATATTAATAGAATTTGCACACAAATTATGCATATATGGATATGGATATATGTATGTTTCACTGTCCACTGTCGGTTACCATTTCCATAATGAAATTCATAATGCAATCATTTAAATTTAATTTACAACTCTTAAACCTTCTGGATATTTTCTCTATGATTTTTGTTTTTGAAGCCACGTTAAAGTAATCATCCGAACTAAATTTTTTGAACACAAATCATCGGCCTACGTATTGAAAGTTAAGGGGGCCTCAAACAGATGCGATACTACCGGTGCGATGCAAAAATTTACGATATACGATCAATACAAACCATTTCTGTGATAGGTCAATCTTCTACTGATATTACTATACAAAACAAAAACTTTGGTAATTTGGATTTACATACATGAAAAGCGTATGTACATAAATATGTTTTCGTACAAATAAAATACAAATAAACAAGTTCCTACATAAAACAAAAACTTTAACCAATTCATGGAATATAAAAATATATATGTATGTACTTAGGGCGGGTCAATTTTTTTTCGACATCGTTCCTAGCAGATTCGGATTCTGCATAGAATTCTAAGAAAAAAAGCCCTTTAGACCATAGCTCTAAAATCAATTTCGAGCCTGCGCAATTTTAAAAGAAAATATCTTTAATTAATACTAAGTCAATAATCAGATTAATATTTACTAAAGTGTTGAGAATGTTTTTTTTTTTTGTATTATAGAGTTATGCTCCGGAGTTTTGTGCTATGAAAAATTCATTTCTGATATCTATTTTTTATTTAAAGAACCGCAAGAGGGCGCTTCAAAGCAAATCTACTATATACTTGTGGAAGTATGTATGTATGTATGTGCCAGGTTGCAGCCAAAACGGATGGACAGAATCGAATAAAATTTTGCCAAAGTATTTCCATGACTCCTGGACCTATAATAGGGCAAAAAAATTGGAACTCGCCAAGGGGGAGGGGGATGGGGGATACCTCCCATAGTGAAAATTTTTAATCAGCTCTAACTTCGGAATTATAGTCACATTAACTCGAAATTTAAAATGCACAGATACCTATGGTAGGTGCTTGTGGAAAGATATATGTATATAAATGAGTTTGTAAAATGGGGCGTGGCACATCTCATGGGTGTGGAATATTTTATCAGCTATAACAGCAGGCAGTATTAGTGATCTCATTGTATTGCATTTGAAGATTTGTTATAATTGATCAAAGTGAAATTCAAACAAATTATAGATGATATGAAGTTCACCGGGCCATTTTCTAGTCTTTAATATATACTAAGTTAATATACGGATTAATATTTACTAAAGTGTTACGAACGTTGTTTTTTTAATACAATAAAAAAAAAATAACTATAATTTAAAGGAGTGACACACAATGGCTAGAGTCGTCTCATGTGTGTATTCTTTCATATACATATATATGGGCCGTTCTTACCGTTTTATATTTTTCATCCACTCGCCTATTCCTTACCGAAAATTTTAAATTTAAAAAAAATTTAAAAAAATTTTAAATCTGAATTTAAATTTATTTATACAAATTCAACAAGTTTTAAACGCTGAGACAGTACAGGCAGCAGTTTAAAATGGGTAACTGGGTAAACTTAATAAAGAAAACATATTCTCTGGTTAAATTAATAAGCCTGCCCGGGTAACACAAAATCCTAAGCTTGATAAACATTTGGTGTTATAAAAGTTTTATAAAGCTCTACTTGTAATTAGGAAAATTGCCGAAAAAAAAATATAGAATTGATTGATTGATTGATAAAAATAGAGAGGGAGGGAGTTATGGCTATGACAATAGAAAGTAAAAAAACGATACCTCGTGCTGAAAGCAAAAGCGATCTAAAACCAAAAAAATATATAAATACATTGTTAATCATAAAACATTTATGATTCGAAAAATAATTTTGAAATATTGTAAAATTTTTTATTTTTTTTTGGTTTTTTAATGTTAAAGTTTTATTTACTTACAGTAACGCACAAAAGTATTGGTACAGTGAATTTTTCGCAATATAGGCAAAGTATTTTTAGAAAAATTCCAAGTATGCAGTTTAATAATCCATTCAATTTTAGTTTATCAAAGTGCAAGTTCGAAGTTGCTTGAAAATCTGAA
>NW_016157283.1:287949-306856 GCF_001687245.7 Rhagoletis zephyria
TTTTATATATAAGATATCTTCTTTTAAAAATGCGCAGGCTCGAAATTGACTTTAGAGCTATGGTCTGGAGGAATTTTTTTCTTAGAATTTTATGAAGAATCCGAATGCCCTAGTATGTACGATATGTAAGCACTTACATATTGCTGTGCAAAAATATTAAATTAAAAAGCTTGTTTAATTTTAAAAGTGTTCTACGCCAGTTTAATATTTTGCCTGTCGCGACGGTTCGGTTCAAACCCGGCTTGCAGCCCTGATCTGTACCGCTGTAAAGATGAGTTTTTACGTCATACGTTCGTGCCAAGAATATTTTGATTGCGATCCAAAATAAGAAATAGTAGCACTAACAAATTTAGTTTAAGTGTTTTCGGGGCAGAGAATATACTAAACTACCTTAGAACGCTTTGAAAATCAAACCAACTTTCTAATATAATGTTTAAAATAATGTATAATATTATATTGTTAGACTTAGTTTGTGGGGAGTTTTCATCGGTTAAACTTTAATAAGCCCTATTTTATTATTACAGCGCTTTTATCAACTTACCATGTTGTTTTCCAGACACCTTTGCTATAATCAAAGTTCCTATAAAAAGTGTAGACATCAACCTCGTCAGTAGAATCAAAGAACATACATAGTCTGTTCCAATAGCAGTCCGGTTTACAGGATTTAGTCAGAACTTACAGGAAGTCGTTCCTATTGACATAAAACCTGTAAGTGGGAACACATTTGAGAGAGTAACTGAGCAACTGTTCCTAGTCAGAAGTTACAGGATTTAGTCCGGAGTTTTTTTTCCTGTAAGTTCATGAAAAGTGTCAAACGATCAGCTGATTTGCATGTGCAAGCAAAAACAAACAGCGGTGAAAGCAAAGAACCTTATATTTGTAAAAAAAATGGAGGTAAACAACGAAATATTTGAATATGTACACATTTTAATAATTAGTTAGTGATATTTCAGCCAAATCAGTGTTGTACAAATGACATGTAAACAAACCGACTGACGTTTTTACAGGGAAGAGTGCTTTTTGCGTTCCTATACACTGCTGCATCTGTTCTCCTTTTACTCTCATTTGAGAGCGTAAAATTGTAGTTTGACAGTTCCACAGGTTTTAGTCCGAAGTTCAAAGGAACAGACTAACAATTAGACACTAGAGATAGAGGTGTCATCGCCGGAAGTAGTTAAATATTGCGCCTAAAAATATGCACTACATGCGCTACAGCGGAAATGGACGACACGCCATTTCTTTAAATGAAATTAATTGGTTATCGTACATATGTATGTGCATACCTATATGCATGTGTGTATGTTGACTGAAAATATAAATAAAGTCTGATAAAATACAATACTTATGTATTAGAACATAGCAGGGCAATTTTAGCAGGCCTGGGTGACACCCCTGGTTGCCACTTTCGAAAATTATTACCAAAATTGGTAGAAAAAATTTGGGTTGGTAAAAAGGTTAATTTTAGTTCATTTTTGTAGATTTTTGTTAAAGTATAAATAAATCTTTTCGTTCCCGATATCTTTTCGTTATCTCTGTATTATAAATTATCGAGGGCTTATATTCAATACCCTCTATCTGCACTTTTCACAAAAATGAGACTCTGATATAAAAATCCACCTAAGACTTATTTGTCATCGGTGATATTAAAGCTGACCTTGTATAACACTTGACAGAAGCATTTACTATTAAATTGCAAAGTCAGAATTAATATCAATGGTGACAGGTCACATCACAAAGTAGTTTTGTGAAAATTGCAGATAGAGGGTATTGAATACACCGTGCTACAGTCAATTTTACACACGAAAAAATCAACATATTCACAAAACTGAGGGCCATATATAGTAAAACTGCGTTTTTAGTTTTTCTCTCTGATGTCAGGATTTTTTTAAAAGGACTTTGAAATTTCTAGAACATGATTGAATAAAAAAAATATTCAAAATATTCAGTGCATTGTAGAATAACAATATGGTTATCAATTAAAAGAAAAAATTCTGTAGAATAGAAAAAATTTAATTTTTGGGTGCACCAGGACGAAAAGTATTGAAAATGTCCTTTTAGAACTTTAACCTTCAATATCCCTGGAAATTTCCAATACATATTTCTGAAAGGACTAATATGTTAACTACCACATCCTCGAATTTCGTCCTTCTAACTTTATTAGTTTCAGATAAAAAAAAAAATTACACTTAGCTTAGTAAGATATTGATAGTTACAATATACATAAATAATATATTATTGAACCATGTACGGGCTCTAAAAGAACAAACTGAACGTATGATGTACGGTTTAAGTACTTTAACTGTTTTGTATACAAGGGCGTAGACAGCCTTTTACTTAGGGGGCCAGGAGTTTGTACAGAGGAAAAAAATGTTTTTAATAATTTTTTTTGTGTATATAAATATAAATTTTTGGGGTAAAAAAAAATAAGTTTTCTGGTATCCTTTACTACGATACCAATTTTTTAAAAATCGGTTTGTTTAAAATATTTTTTTAAAAACTAAAGGCATTTTTTATTTTAAGTATTTTTTCTCAAATTCTTATATACGAAGTATACAAATATGCATACCAGAAGAAAAGAAAAGGAAATTTTAAAAAAATCGGTTTGTAATTTTTTTGTTAAAATTTTTTTTTATAAAAAGGAGGTATTTTTCCATTTTAAGAAGAAGGAGGTTTGATTGTGTTTACAACGATATCAATTTTTAAAAATCGGTTAGTAATTTGGTTTAAAATATTTTTTGTTCATAAAAAAAATTTATTTTTTCCTTTTTAATGTTTTTTGTAAAATTTTTACATGCGAAGTATGCAAATATGCATATCAGAAGAAAGGGGGTTTACGTTTACAACAATTCCAATTTTTTAAAAATCAGTTCAAAATTGTTGGAAATATAAAGTTTTTAATTTTTCGAAGACCAGACCTTATAGCACATACAATATAAGTTTGCACAAAATAAGGTTATATGCCATGGTAAGAGAATAGGCGGACTACGTCTATATTTTTAGTTTTGTAGTTATTTGCATATAATAATAAAAAATTATTTTTTACCAAAGGCCCTATTTGGAACCTCAAAGGTCCATATCTCGATTTCGGAGGCTAACTTCGAAAAACGGAGAACTTACTTTTTACCTATGACTCAATCTCTTAAAAAAGTTGGTTTGGTCCAATACCCAGCCGAATTGGAAATTTCCAAGGATATTCAAGGATAAAGGTCCTGGTGCACCAAAAAATTATTATGTTTTTTTTTATCTACAGAAATTTTCCTTTTAATTTATGCCCATATTGTGAGTCTACAATGCACCAAATCTTTTAAATAGTTTTTTTATTCAATCATATCCCAGAAATTTCAAAGTCCTTTAAAAAAAAATCCCGACGTCACAGAAAAATTAAAACCGCAGCTATACTATATTTGGCTCCTAGTTTTGTGAATATATTGATTTTTTGGTTTTTTTCGCACGGTGATATAAGCCCTCGTTATATTATAAATTTCTTTCTAATTTATTGCATATTCATTTTTAAACGTTTCAATGTACACTTCCTTTTTTTTACAAACACTAGCAAATACCCCTCGTGCTTCATCCCGCTTATAAGTATTTGTGTGCTGTTTGATACCAGGATTATAATATTACATTTATTTTATCACTTTAATTGAATACAATTTTTCAAACAAGTGGAAACCCTCTTCAAACAAATTTCCGGCAGTAAACGTTTCTTAACCTCTTAGTTTTGATATCCATATTCAATATATAATTTATTTATACCAAACAAATTTTACTTGAGGAACATTGTGAATATCAAAAAAAAAACCCCAAAGTTTCTTGAGTCACTGTATTTGTCTATAATAACTCCAGTTGGAGTTTTTTCAAATGATGAAGTTTCGTTGTTGCCTCTAGTTTCATCACGTACGCTTTTGGTTGAAGGAAACCGAGAAAAAGTTCCTCAATCAAAATTTTTAATTTTTATTAAAAAAAAATAAAAATCGTTGTTATTAAAATAACAAAAAAAAAATTATTGGTACATATTCTCCAGATCTGATAATTCATAATGAATGATTCATAATGAATCGGTTAAAATTCGATACGCTAAATTACACTTAATTTTCGCTTTCAACTTCGTGTATACGAACACGCGACTCTACCCCGAATTTCGATTCAGTCTGCTTGCAGATTTCACCAAGGTAACACCCGCTCGGCTGTTGATTGTCTTTCTTCGTAGTTTTAACACATGCTTGCCATATTTTGTATAGGAAATTTACAAAAAATGCCCAAAGCAAAAATGAGTGTTTTGTTCTTAAATTGTTGTTTGCTTGAGTTTGCTACGATTCAAACACAAAATAGTGCGACTCTATATAAGAACTACAGTTTATAGTTCAAAGAACTTTCAACAAGCTAGAATGTCCATTATGCTGTTATTCCTACGTATTTTTAATATGAGCAAACTGTGTTTTTCACATGGAGGTGAACCGGTTTTGAACCGGAATACAGATTTTTTCTATTAATTAACTGAAGCATTAACCGGACCAAAAGTTTCCACAAATGTTTGATCCGAACCGAAAACCGAACCACTTTTCATAAAGGTTTAAAGAGGTTCGTTTCAACCAATTTTCAATAGATAAAATTACCCACTTTTTTCTTTTTCTTAAATATGGTAATACAAACCATGTTTGTTTACCGTGTGGCAATATCAAATGTAAAGGCAACCCATCTCAGTTGACAGACACTTGACGCTTAACCTTGCGCGTTATTTTTCTTTTTTTTTTTTGATTTTCGAACCATTGAACCAAACCGAAACCCCGGCTTTGACGAACCAATCCAAAAGTGAAAAAACGGTTCGAACCGCTGAACCAAACCGACCAAATTTTTCATCCGATTCACATATCTAGTTTTTCATGCCGAGTGAATTTAAGAAAATATAAAATGGGCTGCTTGCTGACCAACGTTCACTAATTTTATGATTCATTTTTATAAAAAGGGGCACAAATTGCACACTTTCCTCTCTATTCTAACAGAGTCACAAAACTTAGCTCATCACTATTGTGATTTCTAGTCCGCCGAGAAATGTGTCACAAAAAATTCGTTTTTGAGTGCTAGAAAAATACACAAAAATTTAAAAATTTGTATTGTAGCGGCATATTTTTTGCAGCGGCAAGCTTTGAGGCGCAGTAGAAATCACAGCAGTGATGAGCTAAAGTTTGTGACTTTGTTAGAATACGGCTGTTTATTTTAGAATAATTTTTTTCTATCTAAAGAAATCGATAGAGAAATGCCCAAAAATGCTGAATGAATAATATTTATAAGTTATACTCTATTTTTAGAACTAAATACCTATTTATATGAAAATAATAAAATCTAAACCCCGTAACCATCTGGCCAGCATTTCAAAGAATTGATTCTAATAAAACGGTGCCCAGGTATTACACAAATGAGTTTTACCAATTTAAATTTTTACAAGTACTAAATTTTTCGTATGTAAAAGTTTCTATAAACTCATAGTATTAGTAACCAAAAACTTCAAAGATTCATTATTTCACTATAGGCATAAGCAAAATAGGTGAAAAGACCCATGCACGAAAAATACCACATTTAGTACATTTATAAAAATGTGACAACCATAACTGAGCGCGACGCACTAGAACCACGACAAAATGAGAATGTGTTGGCGTGCCCAGCATTGTATTCAGCGTTGCCGTTTGGCTACAATTGTAGCAAAAGTGCCAAATTTAAAATGAAAAGCTAGAATGCTACGTAAATTCTGAAATTGCTACATTTTCGTTAAGGCTACGGCTTCAAAAACTATAAATTTGTCAGAAAATTTCATCCCTTGGAAATTAAAACCATACACTAAAGGTGTTCTTACACGATATGTATTTGCATGTGTACAAAGCAGATGCACGTACGTACGAAATAGAAATGTTTCTATTTTCAGTTGACACACAGATAGAATCATCTGAGTTTAGTTTTGTTCGTTTTCAAAGAACGTGATTTTAAATAGGTAAATAAAGACTGTGAATTTGACAGACATACGCAATTACATATGTATCGAAAATGTCACATTTACATAGGCAAATACATATCGTGTAAGAACACCTTAAATAAATAGTACTTTGCACAGAACTCATAAAAAGATCAGGTTTGGTCAGCAAAAAAATATTTTTTTTTATTACAACTGAGATTAAAAGTTAAACACCTAGATATGTTTGTATTTATATCATGTAATGATGTAATCATTAAAACAGGTTTTATGAAATATTCTATAACTTACAAATGTTGAAAACGTGAAGTACACTGTAAAAATTTTTGTTTAAATTTGCTCATATTAAAATAAGTAACCAGTTTCCTCTCGTAATGAATGCAAATTTACACACCGTGTTCATCAAATTAAACACAGCTTGTTCACTTTTACTTGTCATATGTGTAGCGCAGAACAAATATCAAATTTGTTTGTTGAATTTTAAACATTTATTACTCGAAATTGCACAGTTTCCAATGTTTGTTTAAATTTACGCATATACAGTGACTCATTTGTTTGACCACGTTTTGATTTTCTTCAAATATTCGTAATGTTATTCGAGCTAAATTTTTTTTTTGTTATTGAATAACTCAGTGAGAGGGCAGGACCAGGATGAATGTATTGCATAAAAATTTATTAAAGCATTATTGGGTAGGCGTCTTGGCCAATGATAACCATCAGTTACCACCTCTGCATGGTTGTAGGTCATGCAGAGTCCCTACGGCTTGTAGCGCTGTGGCTTTGCCGCTTAAACTCTGTAAGAGTTTTTGGGGGTGTGCGTCAAGCGGGAGTGTTGAGCACCGGTTATTTATTTAAGTTCAAAAATTGGGTAGCCGCTGTGGTAACTCTTGTACCACCTCTGTATGCTAAAAGTCATACTNGGTAGCCGCTGTGGTAACTCTTGTACCACCTCTGTATGCTAAAAGTCATATTGAGCCCCTACAGCTTGTAGCGCTTCGACTTTTGCTGTTTAAAACCACTCCGGAGGAGTGGTGATGCATCAAGCGGGATTGTTGAGCATTGGTTATTTATTTAAGTTCAAAAATTGGGTAGGCGCTGTAGCCAATGGTAGCTCTTGTACCACCTCTGTATGCCGAAGGCAATACAGAGCCCCGTGAGACAACTCCGAGAGAGTTGTGATGCATCAAGCAAGTTTGTTGGGCATTGGTTATTTATTTAAGTTCAAAAATTGGGTAGGCGCTGTGGCCAATGGTAGCTCTTGTACCACCTCTGTATGCCGAAGGCAATACAGAGCCCCGTGAGACAACTCCGACAGAGTTGCGATGCATCAAGCAAGTTTGTTGAGCATGTGGGTTGATGCGTCAAGCAAGAGTGTTTAAATTTAGAAAATTGGGTAGGCGCTGTGGCCAATGGTAGCTCTTGTACCACCTCTGTATGCTAAAAGTCATACAGAGCCCCGTGAAGCAACTCCGGAAGAGTTGTGATGCATCAAGCAAGATTGTTGAGCATGATTTGGAGTGCCAGAAATTAACTACTTTAGTAGGTTTTGTTCTGCGGCAGTTGAGAAGTGCATTAAAAAATGCATACCCAATGAAGAACGAACGAATTATTTTTAAGCACAAGTACGTGTGTTTATTCGCTGCAATTGATTTTGGGCGGGAGTGCAATATACAAGTGCGTGTGTCTGTTCGCTGTTCTCTGTTTATGCGGGAAATGTATAACAGGCAATTTTTGTTCTGCGTGACATTTTAATTTGACGTTTCGCTCAATGAAATCAAATGCAAACGCACGCAAGCCAATTTCGGGTGACGCAAAATATATATTAGGTTAGCCTGTAAGTCGCTTAAACAGTTATTTTTATATAAAAATATCGTCTAGTTTTAACCAAAATCGTGTAAATCATCGTTTCAAACTTTATACGAAATTTAGGAAAATTCAACAAATTTTCATCAAAATTTCAACTTTCTATTCTGAATTTTCATTATTTTTTTCAAATAAGTATGAAATAAAACGCGAGCAACCAAATTTCAAAATATCAACGCAAGGTTTTGTAAATTGCTTTTGTTATATTAAAAAAAAAAACCGAAAAAGTAGCCTCGAAAAGAAAATTCTCAAAAATCAACGCGATTTTTTAGCTGTTTGAAATTTGCACTTCATTAGACAAATATTGTATGGGCTATAGTGGTAGTGTGGAAGTGCTGAGCTAAATTGTGAAATTGTTGATCAACTTCAAAGTCCAATATCTCAAGAAATATCGATGTTAGCGATTTGGTATCATAGAACTTTTTTGTAGGAATGTTTTGAATGTCCTACAAGTTTGTCATTTAGATTTTTCTGTAGCTCTTGTTATTTACGAGAAAGGGGCAAACAACGAGAATTTCATGAAAAAAATGGGTTTTAGTGACCCGTACTACCTCGCTGGTGGGAGTAAGGATTGCGCCGCAATGGTCACTTTTGTAGAGCATTCAATTCTGAAGAAACTCCATCACTGACCAAGATTATACCATAAAATGCCTCGTAAGCTGTAGGGTTAAACAAAAATCAAAGTTTACGTATATTTTATATGGGAAATCTTTGCACACCTCGGGCGAGTACTTAAAGTTAATATTAAAGGCTCAAATTTTCAGGGAGTTTTTTTAGATGTTTTCCACAAAATATAATAGTCGCAAAAAAGGACCCTAGTATGTATACATCAGTTGGCAGTGTTGGCAAAATGTTAATCTGATTAATGGTTAAAAATTAACGATTAAAATGTTAATCGCGATTGACGATTAAAAGTAATTAATCGTAATCAACTGAACGATTAATGATTAAATTTTTGTAATCGTTAATCGCTGGTTGCGATTACGATTAATTAATTTTAAATCATTAGGTTTTAATCCAATTAAAAAGAAAATCGGATTAAGTTGTTCCAATTTGAAACCAAACACCAGTTATAGTAATTATTAATAATCTAAAAAAATCATAATTATTGTTATTAGTAATACACAAACTGGGAACTTTTACAACCCAGCGCACATGTGCAGAGGGATGTTAAAAGATAGGTTGTAAAACGTCTGTTGGAATAGATCTTAAAGAAAATGCACACCAAATTGCTTAGATTGATGAGGAAAACCGACTTAGCCATATACCCGATTAACTGGGCTTGTGTGCACAGGAATATTCTAGCACAAATTAATTATTCACCAAACCTACTTAATGAAATTAAGGGTTAATGATTAAAGATTAATTTTTTTAATCGTGGTTACGATTATCTGTTTAATCAGATTAAAATTAATCATGATTAACTGTAATCGGATTGAACTTAATAGAATTAACTAATAAATTAAAAAATCAATCGATTAGTGCCAACACTGATCTTTGGTTTCGGTAGAAGTAAAATTTGCGATGTAACGCACAGCCCAGCAAAAAATTTCAAAGGGTTAGACAGAGACAAACTATTTTTCTCAGTGGGTAAGTTTGGTGGAGGGATTAGTTACTTACTTATTAGTTATTAGAGACTTTCGTACCATTTGGGGACCAGTTGGTTGATTTGAGTTCCAGTGACCGTTTTGAGGCCTCTGAAAGCCTTTTGAGATGTTTTTATTGTGTTTTTGGACGCTGGGAGTGCCGTATTTTTACGTAGCGGTCGCCCCTCGGCAGGCAATGGCAAACCTTCAAGTGAATTACTGTCATGAAAAATAGCTTGTCATAAAAATACAATCGCCTCACAGTTATCCAATTTGCTCTAGTATGATAATTTAATCATTTTATTTCAAGTTAAAATTTTTACTTATGGGCGATTCCATCGTCACGGGTGGGACATTTGTACAGAAAAAATCTTCTTGTTTAAATTTAAGTATAAATTACTCAACAATTCTACATTTTTATAAAGCTACACCTAATTGACTGTTATACGAGTTATTACAAAATACGAAAAAAATTCCAGCTTACTTTTATTCGGAAAAAATCTCAGTTATTTCCTCTCTCACGAGTGGGACAAAAAAAAGAACCTGCGTTTTGGAGGAGATATATTTTGTGGAAACTGCGAATTTGTTTCACTTTTCTGTGTGAACTTGATGTCTTATAATAAAACAAAGAACCGCGAATACAAACAAGGCAAAAACTACAAGAAAAGTTATTGCTCTATTATAAAAAAATTCCGATATTCCTCTGTCACGAGTGGCACAACGTTTATCAAGGGTAGGACTCATACGATTTTTTATATGAAAAGAAGCTTTTAGTGTGGTCCATATTAAAGATTAGTTATTAAAAATATAAGAAGCCAAGTAGGGGTTCAATTCACTCACGTTTTATCTTAGAATAGTGCCTTTTATATGGAAGAAAATGCCTAGCACCGTCAGCCAAAACAATTATTAAAAATCAACGCGATTTCCTAGCGTCTTGGTATTTTCTCTCCTACCTACTTAAATTTATTCGGCTTTAAAATTGTATATCTAGAATTTTTCTAAAAATTCTGAACAAAAATTTTAAGATTTTTGGGTGTAGATGTTTAAGTTTGTTGAATTTTTATAATTTTTATACGAAGTTTGAAACGTGGATGTATGCGGGTCTGGTTATGTTATGTGCTAGACTTTTATAAAAAAAACTATACCTACACATTAAATAAACAAAAGAAAAAACCAAAACTGGTTAAAATGTCATCTGACCACAAGGGTATATAGGTAATGGGCGAGTCCGCGCTTCCCCCTCCTCCCCTGCGTCCACCTCAAGAAGCAAATAAAGCTTATCAGCCTTCTGATAACTGTCCCACCCGTAGCTGTCGCGGGTGGGACATGTTTCACTGTTGAATTATTGTTATCTAACAATGTGGAATGAATTTCTAACATTAGGTAACAAACACGAAACACAGCTTCAACTTCTGTAATTAAATAGAACCCCTTTCCAGTTTTCTTGTCACGGGTGGAACTGCTTAATAATAACTCATAATATAGATAAATAACTCACACAATTTAATATATAACACAATTTTATTAAAAGCAGATGAGTTCTAATATATATTTTTCTTACCAAACTCTTGTATTATGTATCAGAAAATCGGGCAGGTTCTGCAATTCACTTTCGAGTGAATTTCAACCCCTTCCAATTTGAATTCAAAGCGAGTTTGATTGAAATTCACTCGGAAGTGAATTGCAGAACCTGCCTGATTATTTGACAGTACTTTCAACACAACCTACTTTATAGCCACCATACACGGTACGTCTGACTCGCGAGTCAATTCTGTACGTATTGACTCGCCTTCGACTACACACAGTTGAATCATTCAGAGTCATTCCAGGAGTCATGTCGGTGTAACACAAATTTATTTTCACAAACACATCCCAACCGACTCGCGAGTCAGACGCACCGTGTATGCCGCCTATTAAACTCATTCAAAAAATTTACTGAGAACTTGAGGTCTAAGCGTTAAAAAAGGTAATAAAAATGCATTTAAAGCTTTAATTTTTTCTTTTTAGGAGGATTCAAGATTTTTACAAATGTGTTATCCACACGTTTGTTAGTTTTATAAAGAAAATAATTTTTGCATTGAGGTTCAGTTTCCCACGGAACCTCCCTTATGTCAAATCCCAGTGAACACGATGAAGAAGTCTGATGAGGAGATGTAGTGATCTCCGAAATATCAGCTATAATTTCTACCATAAGTAAATTATTGTTGTTTTTCACCACATTTTTTCATTAGAAAAAACTGTTGAATATAACTGAGCTTGTTAATCTGAATTTTTAGAAAAATTATGCCTATGCAGGTACATCGGTTATGAAATTCCAGTAAAAAAGCTCCAAGCTTTAAACGGTTAAAAATCGCGTTGATTTTTAATAAGTTTTTTTTTGGTGACGACTTTTGGGTTTTGTTTGTAAAAAGTGCAATTTATAAAAACCAGCGTTGATTTTTCAGTGATAGTTCAGTGGCCAAAAAAATGAATCTTGTTCGATATCTTTCGAAAGCTCATTCGTTTTCTTCATTTTAACTTTTTGGCAACAACCCTTTTTAGTTGGCCTACCAGCAGAAAATGTCTTACCAAACTTAGACCCAATTTCAGATGGCTTATTTAAGTAGAGATTGTTGATTATCTCCACCAATTCGTTTTAAGATCATACATTTGATCTGCATTTAAATGGTCAATATTGGCTATTTAAATATGATATCTTCATAAATGCAACCCTGTGTTTGTACCAAGCAACCAAGATTGATAGAGAGGTTGTTTTGGCAAGATGCCAAACTACAATCAGCTATTCAGCACAAAATGTAAACAAACAAACAAATGCAACAACAATTTCAAGGTTCAAGCAGCAGTGTGCCCACTTGTTTGGCAGTTTAAATAAATAAAGTTGATCTGAAACACATAGAAAGCTAAATGGAATTAAAATAGCAATCAAAAATTAAACTTAAGTGCCGTTTAAATATTTATTTAAATTGTGACAAGTCCATTTGAAATTCGAGGCAATCTTTATTTTTAGCAAGAAACCGCACTCTTTTTCGGAAAACTTTGTCCACTTTAGGTCCAGTTTCTGAATTAGGCTTAGCGAATATGATTTCAATTTATCAAAGTTAATTCTATCATTAGATCTTAAACTGATATTACCAGAATCTATTATTCCATCAAGTCTTTCACTTTTAGGAGTCGGCAGCCAAAATATAAAAATTTCGCGTCAAGAAATTTTGGGAGTCATGTTGAAAATAGAAAATAATTGTATGGGCGCCGCAGCTAGGCGCAGAATTTTTTTGTGGATTCTATTAATGTATAGATCAATTGAGAGAATGAGTATAGTCAGTGCGCTGTATTTCGCGCGATATAAGAAAGATTTCGTCTACAAAAAAAAATATATACAGCTTGGCGACGAATAACTGTTACCCAGTTTTTTTTTTTGAGAAATAAAAGAGTCCTTTATAGATTTTACGAAAAAAGTATTTTATTGTTAATTTTCCACAGATTCTACTTTAGTTGTATTAATTAGTTTTAAAATTTTAAGCCTTATTTACATTTTCCAGCAGTGTAAACTTTGAGAGAAAAGTTCATTTGGCACGCAGGTCTTCGTCAGTTAATTTATTCCATATCTTCTGTAACCATAGGCTAATTTTCTCCATTTTTTGAGTCCCTCATACTCCCCCTTCTGTCCAACCTAAGGCCTCATGCTCAAAAATCTAATAGACTCGACTAGGGCGGCCATTCATTCGACCAACCTTATACAGTTTTTTTTCTTTTTTGTACTTTTATACAAAGCCTAAGAAAAAATACACCTGAAAAAGACTTGCGTGCCAAATGAACTTTCCTCTCGAAAGTTTACACTGCTGGCAAACGTAAATAAGGATTAAAATTTAAAAACTAATTAATAGAACTAAAGTAAAATCTGTGGAAAATTAACAATAAAATACTTTTTTCGCAAAATCTATAAAGGACAAGGACCCTTTTATTTCTCAAAAAACCCTGGGTAACAGTTATTCGTCGCCACGCTGTATATATAATATGGTACTCACAAAAAAGGTTAAAACTTTATCAGCTCCAAAACTAATATGTGCATCCACTTCAGTGATCTTTTTTTACATTTCCTGAATTTTCTTACTTAAAACAATGACTGAGAAAAGAAATGAAGTCAAAACAAAGTTTTTCAACAAGTTATTGAGCCTTAAAAATACTCAGTTTTCGTTGCACACACAATTTCATTTTTCGTTTTTTGCTTACTATAACTTTTTGGATACCTTAATGTTTATATGAAGCCAAATTTTTTTCAAACAAGGTTGTGTTTACTCTTAAGGAGACAATGTTCTTGTATATTTAATACAAATTTTATTGAAAAATTACAAACAAAAAATTTAATTAAGTAACCTTAGCTTTGCACATTGGACCACTGTGCGCCGTTCGGAGTCGGCGTAAAACTGTAAAGAGCGAAATACACCACACAAGCGGTTTGACAAACCAAGCGAAATTTCCCTTTGCTTCAAGCCATTTGTGCTGTGTATGGGGGTGTTTGAAGGTTTGACGGCGGTTTGTCAAACCTTCAAACACCCCCATACACAGCACAAATGGCTTGAAGCAAAGGGAAATTTCGCTTGGTTTGTCAAACCGCTTGTGTGGTGTATTTCGCTCTTTAGTCTCTCTCCTTTGTGTGACAACATCAAGGCGAACGCCACAATTGAGAGGAGAAGCTCTGCCAAACACTAACATATGTGTAAGCACCAGTCTATTAATATCGTTGAATTATTTTAATATCTATTGCAAAATTTTGTACAGACAAGACTAAAAAGTAGAAAATTAATAAAATAAAAGTACGGTTGTTTTTAAATATAAAGTAAAAATGGATTGTTCAGGAACAATACAAAACCCATTTTTTTATGTTGTACTCGACCATAGGTACAACCTACACTAGGTTTTGTTTCGTATATTTCATGACTTTTTTCTAGCACCGCACAGTGCTCGGATACGGCATGTTTTACGCGAAAAAGGCCTATTTTTAAACTGTGATAAATTAACTGGAGCAAAGCCATTCTTATTCAGAAGTGTCCAGCGAACTCAAAGCTGGTAAGTATTTTTAATAATATGTGCTGAGCAAGCCGTTGAATCCATTTAAGTTAAAGAATTCGATCGTGGCCTGTTCTAACAGGTATGAGTTGATAGCTTTCTTAACACGGATTATTGTTCAATAAATATTTTTTTCAAAAAGGTATGACTAATTTGTAGGGCCGAGTAGTATCTTCATTCCTTTACCAAAAAATAATGCAAGGGGCGGCCATTTTTATTATAAACGCGGCTTATTTTTCAAGAAATATTTTCTTAAAAACGGTATAACTAGTGAGTAGAGCAGAGTATACCTTCATTCCTTTACCAAAAAGTAATGCAATGGGTCCGTTAAGGATCTACGAAAAGAAAAGCCGCTCATACTCGCGCCAGAGTGGGGGCCACTTTTATTACACTAGACCAACTTTAGCAGTTGTTAAAAATAACAAAGTATATAAAACACTACGGTTTAATGTAATTTTTCTATATTTAGCATCATATTATTTATAAGATGTGTCTTGACAAACCTGAAGTCAATTTTAAAAAACCGAAAATAACGAATACAATATGGTGTCTAAGAATTAAAAAAATTACGGAATTTCCATGAAATTTGGTATTTTGAGGTTCTTAAGTTCGCTTATTACAAATTTCAAACTAATTTTAGAAAATTCAAAATTCAAAATCTGATATGGCGTCCGAGATTTAAATAAATTGTTGATTTTTTTTTTGAAATTTGCTATTTAGAGGTTCGCATTCATGGCAACTCCGAAGGCTGTTATTCGAAGTTATCGTTACCGAATATTACGCCCTTCCTTACTGGGCACATCTGTTATTCTTCTGTATCCAATATGGCACCTAGAATTTAAAAAATTACTAAATTTTCATGACATTTGGTATTGCCTTTGGTATGCCTTTGCCAGTAGGGCATTTTTCTGAGGAAGCCCAGGAGGCTCGCAACAAAGACTTCAGATGGTATCGCGAGCATGACCGGGAAGGAATCTAACGAAGATTTATTTCTTATGTAAACTATAACATCTGATCCTGTTATATTCAGTTTGAGACGACCCCCTCTTCGAAAAGCAGATGCCATTTCCGAAGAAGTTATCAGTCTTTTGCGTGAACCAACTCAAAACGCATCAGTTTTTGTTGAAAGTGACAGAGATGAGTGAAAAAATATTTCGTCATTTCTATTTTAATTTGTTGTTTGTAATATTAGTTAATACAGAGTCTTTGGTAGACGTTTTAACATACGCGAACTGGTGATAGTTGGGGCCATCTGCTATGTGTTCCGCCCAGAAATTTCTACTAGGTCCCCAAGGTTTTAAATATATTTTTTTTAATTCCTCATTTACAAAAATTCAAACCTGAATAACGTTATTTAAAAATGAGAAAACTTTAGTTTTGGAAATCACCAATTTGGTGTAAAATAAAATAAAAATCTTAAAACATTGTTTGGGCTGAACATATAGCAGGCGGCCCCAACTACTCAAGTAGCACACTGGTGTATAACCTAGTGTAAATTTACGAATTTTAGTACAAATCTTATTAATTGTACCAAAATTCACAAACTTACACCAAGTTATACACCAGTGTGCTACTTGAGTAACCCCCATTTATAAATATAATGGTCCTTCGAGCCGGACCGTTGTTTCCGTCAACATAGACATTTAAACCATTTAAATTGATTTCAAGGCTTTTTTCGTGATATACACGCTCGGGTACATACGGCTGTGCGGTGGTCCGTGGAAAACCAGTGCGTTACGTGCGTTAACGTAGACAGTTTAAAATACATAGAAGTGAATTTCAAAAATCCATATGTTTGCGTTGCGTTACTTGCGGTTATGCGTGACATCATAGATAATCAGCCGGCATAATTGTACCATTCAATCAAGTGCGACATTAAATCGAATACTAGCCACGCTTTCACTTTGCCATATTCGAATTAATTTAAAACCAAAACCCAAAACTTTATTGGGAAATCAAATTTAAATCTTTAACCTGGTTCACGGTTACGCGGTGCGGTTTGCGTCGGTCGCTAATCGATCTCATATCGATCGGCAGTCAAATTAATACGTACCTATTACCATATTTTCCTATATATTATATTTTACTTCACACGTATATATATTATATTTTACTTCACACGTATATATCATAATTTACTTCACACGTATATATTTGTGGTTATTAGAAAATAAAGGTCGATTTTTACGTTTTTTCCCGTACGACTCGCTGCGTGCGTTAGCTTGGCATACAATTTCTTTATAGAACTAAGCAAATAGTTCAGGTCCCGATACGGATAGAAATAAAAGTGGACATTTATTTTCAATAAAACCAATTTCTCTCCTGAATGGTTTGCGAACTGTAAGCCAAACAGTTATAAACTTCTATCCCGTGTTAACGGTCCAATTACAAAGTCTGAAGAACGATAAATAATTTTTGCACAAATTGTTTTCTTAAACTTATCGGTTGATCTGATTGGTACCTTTTTCGATCCCGTCGAAGGTTCGTCAACTTTGTTTTATCTCTCTCTAAAGGTCGTTTGGTACATTTACCACTCACCTCAACTGACGTCGAAGGTTCGACTAGTAAGCGACATATCGCATCTGTTGTCCTGATTTGGAGCTCCAGGAGCTTGCGTTGACACATCTTGATCAGTTATCTGAGGTCATGGCGACTGAGTCAGCAGTAATGGCAGATTTTCTTTTCGACTCCAACAACATTATAACCTTCTGTGAGCATTTTGAAAAAGAAGATCCGGAAGACCACACCGATACTTTGCTGGAAATCAAGGTTGAGGATCTCAATGCACGATGGGAAAGGTTACAACTCTCATATCGAAAGGTCTGCCTTACTGACGAAAAATATGTTCCCACCGACTTCAAAGAAGAGGCGGGTAACAAACTCCAATTATGTACTGATGGGTTTTACATCTGCAAATCTCATATTCTGGATCAGCTCAAACTTTTTAAAGGAAGCTCATCCAATCCAGCTAACACTTCCCAGCAAGCCAACCTAACCCGTCATTCCATGTCGTTCGTCGACAACGCTATACCATGTATCAAGGTTCCACCATGTGATACCCAAATTTTCTATGGAAGCTATGAGGACTGACCCGCCTTTCGTGACATGTTCACGGCGGTGTATCTCAACCATCCCAAGCTAACACCGGCACAAAAACTCTATCACTTGCGAAACAAAACTCGTGGTAAGGCTGGCTCCATAGTAAAGCACTACACCTTGTGCGATGAAAATTTCCCTCTTGCTTGGGAAGCGTTAAGACCTCGTTTCGAAAACAAACGCATCCTAATCGACAAACAGCTGAAAACGCTCTTCAACTTGCCTTCTGCTAATTCCGAGAATAGCGAGGCGATTCAAAGAATCCAAAATACCATAAACGATTGTCTGCCTAAAGTCTCAAGGAGTTTCAGTTTCCGATTGGGACCCAATCCTAATCTATCTATGTTCCACCAAGCTCCCAGATGAGACGCTTTCACTCTTGGAACAATCTCTGAAATCTCGCAAAGAGCTCCCCAACTGGTCCCAACTGGACGAATTCCTAACCAGTCGGTACGAAGTGGTGGAGCGTTTATACGGGTATAAAACTACGCGCGAAACTCATTCTCCCAAAAAATTCCAGCGAAGATTCAATCATATCATTCGCAAGAACAACTTTCGTTCAAATGTAAGCTGTGCAATAACAGCCACACCCTTAAGTTCTGCTCTGAGTTCAAAAAACTCAACGTTCAAGAACGTACCAGGTTCGTAGAACAAAATGGTTATTGTACCAATTGCTTGGCTTACAATCATATTTTAAATGATTGCTCCAGTGCATTCCGATGTTTTCATTGCAAAAAGAACCACCACACCATGTTGCATCCTACCCCAACTACCAAATCGATTCCCAAAACACCTAGTAGGAACAACAACTTCAAACCACCAAAAAATCAACCACCTCAAGGGTCAAAGTCTTCTAAAAATGCAACATCTTTGCTGCTAACTCAATCATCCGAACCTTCATCCAGTAAGTCAAGACATCCGATCTTTGACATTACCGAAGACAATACCCTATCTGAGGAATCTCCTACTTCTCTAGCAGATAAAACATCGAATATCCAAGCCAATTTTTCTACCAACAATGAAACAACATTGCTTCCTACAGCCCAAGTGCACATCGAGCACTTGGGTGAATTCTATACCCTCAGAGCCTTAATCGATCAAGGTTCTCAAAAAACCTTTATTTCTGAAAAGATTCAAAATCGATTAAAACTTCCAACTAATCGAGAAAACTTTTCTATAACTGGTATGGGCGGTAAGATAGTGGAAAACGCAATTCGCGTGTGCCACATTACTCTCGTGGCGAAACGAAATAACATTCGCATCCATACCAAAGCGATTATTCTCCACAAACTTACCAGTTTCCTACCGACCTTCCAAATGAAGAAACCAG
>NW_016157283.1:306956-368971 GCF_001687245.7 Rhagoletis zephyria
TGATGGGTTTTACATCTGCAAATCTCATATTCTGGATCAGCTCAAACTTTTTAAAGGAAGCTCATCCAATCCAGCTAACACTTCCCAGCAAGCCAACCTAACCCGTCATTCCATGTCGTTCGTCGACAACGCTATACCATGTATCAAGGTTCCACCATGTGATACCCAAATTTTCTATGGAAGCTATGAGGACTGGCCCGCCTTTCGTGACATGTTCACGGCGGTGTATCTCAACCATCCCAAGCTAACACCGGCACAAAAACTCTATCACTTGCGAAACAAAACTCGTGGTAAGGCTGGCTCCATAGTAAAGCACTACACCTTGTGCGATGAAAATTTCCCTCTTGCTTGGGAAGCGTTAAGACCTCGTTTCGAAAACAAACGCATCCTAATCGACAAACAGCTGAAAACGCTCTTCAACTTGCCTTCTGCTAATTCCGAGAATAGCGAGGCGATTCAAAGAATCCAAAATACCATAAACGATTGTCTGCCTAAAGTCTCAAGGAGTTTCAGTTTCCGATTGGGACCCAATCCTAATCTATCTATGTTCCACCAAGCTCCCAGATGAGACGCTTTCACTCTTGGAACAATCTCTGAAATCTCGCAAAGAGCTCCCCAACTGGTCCCAACTGGACGAATTCCTAACCAGTCGGTACGAAGTGGTGGAGCGTTTATACGGGTATAAAACTACGAATCATCATCATTCGCAAGAACAACTTTCGTTCAAATGTAAGCTGTGCAATAACAGCCACACCCTTAAGTTCTGTTCTGAGTTCAAAAAACTCAACGTTCAAGAACGTACCAGGTTCGTAGAACAAAATGGTTATTGTACCAATTGCTTGGCTTACAATCATATTTTAAACGATTGCTCCAGTGCATTCCGATGTTTTCATTGCAAAAAGAACCACCACACAATGTTGCATCCTACCCCAACTACCAAATCGATTCCCAAAACACCTAGTAGGAACAACAACTTCAAACCACCAAAAAATCAACCACCTCAAGGGTCAAAGTCTTCTAAAAATGCAACATCTTTGCTGCTAACTCAATCATCCGAACCTTCATCCAGTAAGTCAAGACATCCGATCTTTGACATTACCGAAGACAATACCCTATCTGAGGAATCTCCTACTTATCTAGCAGATAAACCATCGAATATCCAAGCCAATTTTTCTACCAGCAATGAAAAAACATTGCTTCCTACAGCCCAAGTACACATCGAGCACTTGGGTGAATTCTATACCCTCAGAGCCTTAATCGATCAAGGTTCTCAAAAAACCTTTATTTCTGAAAAGATTCAAAATCGATTAAAACTTCCAACCAATCGAGAAAACTTTCCTATAACTGGTATGGGCGGTAAGATAGTGGAAAATGCAACTCGCGTTTGCCATGTTACTCTCGTGGCTAAACGAAATAACATTCGCATCAATACCAAAGCGATTATTCTCCACAAACTTACCAGTTTCCTACCGACATTCCAAATGAAGAAACCAGATTTATCCGAACTCAAGGATCTGGACCTCGCCGATCCATATTTCTTCAAACCATCGCAGATCGACCTAGTAATAGGTAGCGATCTTATACCAGAAATCCTACTCCCGGGAGTCAAGCATACAATTCTTGGTAGTCTTCTTGCGCAAAATACCATATTCGGATGGTATTTAAGTGGACCTTTAAAAACCACCGAATTTTCCACTTTTCATACGTACGTAATGGAAGATACCAGCGAAAACCTCAATTCTCAATTAAAGCGATTTTGGGAATTAGAGGAAGTCTCAGAAACACATCCACCTTGAGCCGCGGATGAGTTTTGTGAAAATCTTTACCAAGATACCACTTATCGACAAAGCGATGGACGGTATGTAGTTCGGCTACCCTTTAAATCCGAGTTTCCATCCAAGCTTGCGCTCGGTCCATCTCGGACCCAAGCGATGAAGCAAGCCATACGAATGGAGCATATGCTCAATAAAAAGCCTGATCTTAAGGAAGAGTATAGCCGTGTTTTAGAGGAATATTTATCACTTGACCATATGAAACCCAGTTCTCCCGATGAAATCCATGAAAATGATAATTATTGCTCGTATTATCTACCCCACCATTCCGTCGTTAAACCAGACAGTAAATCCACCAAAGTTCGAGTGGTATTTAACGCGTCCAAACCATCTGCGTCTGGAGTTCCTCTTAACGACATTCTTCAAAATATTCAAAAAATGTACCGCCAGATTCTGTTACACGAAGATTATCAACAATATCATCGAATTCTCTTTCAAAGAAAAAACGACATCAAACTCACTGATTTCGCATTGAAAACCGTCACGTTTGGAGTCAATTGCGCGCCGTATCTGGCTATTCGCACGCTCCACCAGTTTGCAAAGGATTCTAAAGATTCCCATCCTTTGGCCAAGACAATTCTGACTGAAGAAACGTATGTCGATGATATACTCACAGGTGAATTTGATATTCAAACTTGTCTTACGGCACAATCTCAAATAATCAAATGTTTGCTCTCGGCTGGGTTTCCTCTAAAGAAAATAACAGCTTATCATCCGGAACTTCTTAGACATATTCCAACTGAAGATTTGCTTGATTCTGAGTTTCTGAAAATTGATTCCTCCAGTTCTACCAAGACTCTTGGCATTAGATGGAACGCTTTAAATGACGCCTTCTCTTACTCCATCGAGCCTATTAAGCCAACTACAGGTGCCACAAAGCGCCAAATTCTGTCCTCGGTTTCCAAACTTTTTGACCCCGCAGGGTGGCTAGCGCCTATTATCATTCAGGCAAAAATACTCTTGCAGCAAATATGGTTTGAAGGCACGGAGTGGGATGAATGCGTTAAACCACTTTCGCTCCAAAAGTGGAACCAGTTTGTTGCTGATCTACCTAATATCGAAAAAATTCAAATACCAAGATGGACTGAATTTTCACCAAACCAAATAGTTCAAATTCATGGTTTCTGTGATACGTCAGAAAAAGCATTCTGTGCATCAATCTACATCCGAACTGAAACGAGCAATTCCACTTCATCTCATCTTCTCTTCTCAAAAACCAAAGTTGCACCGTTGAAAACAGTCAGTCTTCCGCGTCTGGAACTCTGTGGTGCAGTTCTGCTATCAAAATGCATTAAAAACGTTATAAATCAACTCCCTCTCGAGAACACTGACATTTTCTTATGAGCGTTCAACCTTCTCGCTACCATTCACCTACACCGGTCTTGATTTTGCAGGACCGTTCGAGGTCAAATCATCACCACTTAGAAAATCACCCACACTCAAAGGATACGTTTGTGTTTTTATTTGTTTCTCAACTAAAGCAATTCACTTAGAGCCGTGCTCCGAACTTTCCACCAAAGCCTTTCAAGCCACGTTCTCCCGGTTCGTTGGGAGACGCGGCCTCCCACAACGCGTATTCTCCGATAATGGAAAAAATTTCGTAGGCGCAAGTAGGGCCTACCGCCAAGATTTCAAACGATTCCTTAAAGAGTCATCCGAAGACATACGTTCCCAATACTCCATACATGGCTTTGAGTGGCAGTTCTTACCACCAAATGCTCCTCACATGGGCGGTCTGTGGGAGGCAGCCGTCAAAAGCTTCAAACTCCATTTCAAACGAATCGTTGGGAGTAATAGTTTCACCTTTGAAGAGCTCGCCACACTGCTGGCTCGCATCGAAGTAATGTTGAACTCTCGACCACTCTCCCCCATGTCAGACAATCCTCAAGAGCTTCTAGCCCTAACGCCTGGCCATTTCTTGCGCGGAGCTCCTCTGATTGCAGCGCCAGAACCACAAATTGACAATCTTTCGCTTCAAAATCGGTGGGAGAAATTAAAACTCTTGCATCAACAGTTCAGTCAGCGCTGGAAAGATTAATACCTTAAAGAATTACATCAAAGGTATAAGTGGAAAATCCCGCACCACAATCTTTCTGTTGGCGACTTCGTCGTCATTAAAAACGGACTATTACCTCCAAATGAATGGCGTTTAGGCAGAGTCGAAAAGGTTTATCATGGCTCGGACAACAAAGTCCGCGTTGCCGACATTCGAACGGAACATGGTACCTTGACCAGGCCAATTGTCAAACTATGTCCGCTCCCGATTCAAACAGACTTATCTCATCCACTGCCTTGACAAAAGTCTTCACAATTCTACTTTCTAACCACCATAGTCATAAGTTTTCTGACAGCTTTTACTAAAACAAATCTCATTCACAGGGAACCGAAAGTGTACNTAGGCAGAGTCGAAAAGGTTTATCATGGCTCGGACAACAAAGTCCGCGTTGCCGACATTCGAACGGAACATGGTACCTTGACCAGGCCAATTGTCAAACTATGTCCGCTCCCGATTCAAACAGACTTATCTCATCCACTGCCTTGACAAAAGTCTTCACAATTCTACTTTCTAACCACCATAGTCATAAGTTTTCTGACAGCTTTTACTAAAACAAATCTCATTCACAGGGAACCGAAAGTGTACGCCCCGTGGAAGCTATTGCCACGCAACACCAGGCCGTCACGCTCGCCGCGCGATCCCGATGTACATCAGTGCCTTATATGTTTTAAATACCACGCCTTGCGGTTCTGCAAAGAGTTCCAACTCATGGGAGTAGAAGAACGGAGGGTTAAGGTGCGGTTCTTAGACTATTGCCCCAATTGCTTGGCCCGCACCCACAGTCATGTCAGGGATTGCCGCTCAGATGGGAGGTGCAAAATCTGTAAACAGTTGCATCACACCCTCTTGCACCGTCCGACACCTGAGGAGGAGGCAGCTTCGGCTCCGGCCCGGCAACCAGCACCACGGTCAACGGATGCTCGTGCCCGCATCGAGCTGGACAGAGCCATTCGGGCATTGCAACGTTTGCGGGATACGCTTGCACCTGTGCAACGGGGCCGGCATGTTTAAGTGACTTGCGCTCACTTAAAGTATTTCCATGACTTGCGCTCATAACGACTTGCGTTCGCTTGAAATTACTTTCATGACTTGCGTTCATGCATCCCTGTTCGAATTCCACACTACAAGCATCCCTGCTCTAGTTGGAAGTTCGACAAGTGCACGGGAATTGCTTCCCAGGGTTGCTTATGGGCACACTGGGCTACTTCCAGTGTTGCCTATAAATGCAACCGCCGCCTTGTCATTCTCTTCTTTTTTCCACTGACGTCCAGCAGGATAGCAACACATCATTTTCATCCACCGAGGGATTTCCGCTTACCAGGACCTCTATTCATCGATCAAATCGTTCGCATTATCTTTTTAATAGTTTGCGTACTTATACATTTAAATTATATTTCATTTTCATAAAATCATTCGCTTCGCGAATCTTCTCATATTGTTAAATATTAATTCTTGCACTCAAGTTGTTATTTAAAATCATTCATACTTTCCGCGTATTAACATTCTCAGTTTCTACATACATATTATTGTTAATTAAAGTCACCTTCAAACATTAAAGTCTCTTGTATTATATTCGTTCATGCATACATGCATATGCATTCAACCATACTTTCATAATTTTCTTGAAATATTGTAAATTTGAATTATTGTTAATAAATACTACTTTTTAATATCGAAACCAATATCGTAAATATTGAACATTGTTATTAATTCAAAATTTGATCATAAATTCATTTTAAATATGTTCGATCAAATACTATAATACCATGTCTCCATTGTGAGATTTAATGAAGATTTAGCGCTCTGGCGAGATTAACGTTAAATCTTTTGAGATTTACCATATAAAATTTAAACTCGAAAGGCAATAGATTTAAATTAAATCTTCAATAATATTGATCACTAAACACAATTTGTTGGGTGTGGTAACCACAAATTCACATGTCACAAGTCAAATGACGTTTGTTTTCAATATACAGTTGCGGACATTGAAATCTTGCCAATTAAAAGAAACATGCATTTTCTTGTTTTTGGTTAGTTTTAAAGGAAAATTATTAATATTTACATAACTTTGGTTGTAATAAATTAAGAAGATATTACTTTAATAACTACAAAATTCAGAAAATATGTTTTATGATAATATAATGCGGAGTCTTCTTCGCTTTCTAAAAATCTTTTACGCGCGGCGACATGAAATTTATTAAATTCGGCAATGGTTCTGCCTTGATAACACTGCCCCAAGCATCCTCTAGAACTCAATTCGACACAAGCATATTCGCTAGCAAGGTCTTCATGATATGCCAAAGGCCCGCGATTGGATTTTCGGTACCCTCTTATGAAAAAGACGAATTATTTCCCCAACAGCTCTTTAAAAATTTTTCTTTGCGCAAATTATTGTTTTGATGATTTTTCTTAGATTCGAGAAAATGATTTCGAATATTGTACCATTTGTTACATTTTCCAAACTATATATTATACGTATTTACCACGAATAATAATAAAGAATTCACATAAAGGAACTCCGCTCCTGGTACCTTCCTTTTATATGTCTGTATTTCAGTATCCGCAACTGTATTTATGAAATCAGACATAAGAAAACCTCAAATATTTAAAAATGTGAACGTCAAACATATCTCGTTGTAGTAATGGAGACGGTTGTGATTTAGCAACAGGATTTATTAAATCTTGATAGGTAAATCTCTCAATGGAGACATAGTATAAATCAGTAATTTTGCTTAACAAATATATGGTGTTACTCAACTAAAAATGACATTTAAATTTGACGGATTTCAACTGAAAAAGTTTGAATGTAATATAGAACTCGAATTTGTTTGGAAGTTCTCCTTATTTTTAGAGAAATTGACAGCCAATTCGGCAGCTGTCAAAACTCAAGGTTTTAATTTCACGTGTCTAAAACCCTTACCAGTAGCATTTAAATAAACATTTTCTTACTATCAAATCAGCAGTCAATTTGACAGCTGTCAACTCTCAAAGCTTTAATTTGGCGTAAAATTCGTGATGAGCATGTTTAAAAACCTTATCAGTAACGTTTTTAAAAAGACTCTGATTTTTATAAAAATTGACAGCCCGTTTGACAGCTGTCGACTGTCAAACTTTTAATTTGACATAAAATCCGTGACTAGCGTGCCTAAAAACCTAATAAGTGGTATTTTCAAAAAGATTTCTTATTTTAAGAGAAATTAGCAGTTGATTTGACAGCTGTCAACTGTCAAACTAAAAATTTTATGGCATATCCAGATTTAGCATAATAAAAATACTACGATGATGCATTTTTATTATAATCGTAACAGCCCTTCTAATTTTTCGCGTAAAACATAGCTTCTCCGACCACTGTGCACCGTGTTATTCATAACTCGCGAAAATTGGGTAGAAATAGCATCCAGCGATTAGAAGCGAAAGAAGAAGTTCTCGTTAATAGGAAAACGTTTTCCTAATGCAGCATTATGCAGCATGTACTCATTTTCAAACTGAAAATCGACAGTTCATTCAGCATGTACTTAAAAGAAAACACACTTATATTTAAGATTTTTTAAAAAGTCGAGTTAGTAAATTTTTGCAGTGAGCGGCTCATTTAATAAAAAATTATCGTGAAACTTGTTTCTGACATATCTTTCATGAATGGTAGTAATTTCTCGACAAAACTTATGTTACGGTTCCGTGGTAGTTATGTCGAAACACCCTAGAAAACACACATGATACTAGTCGAACCGGCGCAACCGTAAGAGTAAGTCGTGCTCATATTGTGTAATAATTTACAATGTGACAATTTACTATTATTTTTGCAGTCCTGAAGATAACTACAGATTGAAGTCGAAATATCGATCAAATAAATAAAGCATTATAAATTGTGGTTTGTTTAAAATTTTGCCTTGACCTCAACTGTAGTTAATAAAATAATCTTATGAAAAACTTTACAAAAAACTGCTCATTTATAGTTTTACATATTTTCGTTGTTTTTTACAAGCTTTTATTTAACTTGCTCATCGCGTGGAAATTTCGATTTTAAGCTAGCTTCCGGACAAATGAAAGAATTATTCCGATTCAATTCTGGTATATGCCACTTGTTCTCATAACTTAGCTTGTGTAAACCAAGAAATGTAGCAACCGATCACCGAGATAGTAAATTATCGACGCGAGGTATAAAATAGCTGTCAGGTATTAAATATCTAGCCCATTTTTCGATGAACACATCATGCAACAAGGAAACGTGGGACGCGGGCACGATATCTACTATGTATATGCGAAGAACTTAAAACTTCAATCGGACAAAAAGTACTTCTGCAAGTAATTGCACGGGTGCAAAAAAGAAAATACCGTTATTATTCTGTTGACTCAAAGCCTCATCCGGCACACCTCGGATCAATTATCCGTAACTGTAAGATAAATGGAGGCCCTCAGCCCATTCGAACAGTTTATTTCCAATTGTAGCCAGTCTGGACAAGAAATGACGGATGCTCTACTACTGTTTTTCAAGAAACACGACATTGACATATCGGATTACCGCGCCAAAAATGGGCAGCAAATACAAAAAAAATGCAAGCTCTGATACTCAAAGAGAATAGCGATGCTGTTTACATTCCATGCTGTGTTCATTCTCTGAGTTTGATCGGAAAGCAGCGGTCCGCGCACGCCCCAAGGTGGTCAATTTTTTAGAGGAACTTTTTGTATTTTTCACGTCTTCATTTTCACATTTTGAGTACTAAATTGGCGGCTTGGAAACATCTATAAACTCAAACATTTGTGTGATACCCGCTGGTCATATCTCGCTGATACTACAAAAGCCTTGATATGGATATGACGATGATCATAAAAATATTGTGAAAAATCAAGCTCGGGGTATTGCGAGGGAAATGTACCCCCTTCTGACATTTCGAGTAGCAAACCTTTGCAAAGATTAACTATAACCCTGAGGATTGTTATTGATTGTTTAGAAATCTTATATAGAGTCCAATAGAATTTTTTTTTTTGACATACGAAGAAACAGCTAAAAGTTGTCAAAATCAAAAAAAAAAATCGCGTCTATGAATTTGATGTACGCTTGCAACATATAGACGCAAAAATATCGACGATACAACTTTAAGCCAAGGAAAAATTCGTGCGGTATCTTTATTGCGGCGATAGATATGCTGACTTCCAAGACATACTAATAAAATGTTTGGATACTGTTCTACTGCGGTATTTAAACTGCTTGTATATGCAAAGTTGCGAAACATTGCAACCACATACATTGCATATTTTGAATATTCAATATAACAATTAATACCATTTCGCAATTTCCATTTTAACAATGCCAATCGCAACCAAAAACAAACGAAGCATCAACTTTGTTTCTGATGCGCTGATTACTCTAACAATGCGTTTCGATAACTTTTCGGATGCGTTTTGGAAAAGTATACATTGTCAAACATTTGTGGTTCGGCGTTATCGAACATTATGCTTTGTATTTATGCAATGCAATTGACGTTTTGGAAGTCAGCCATACATAGATAGATCGATAACAGCACTGAGTGACAGAATTTCGTCCTTCAAGTGTGTGAATGGCTGATTTACTCAGTATTAGAGTTTGGCACTTTCGTTCTTTTGAGTGAACCATTCAGTTGTAGCTCCCCTTAGTGAACTATCATATTATTACATACAAAACAAAAAAATTTGGTAATGTGAATTCACAGAATACTTTTACAAACATAAATAAATCACATACAAAGTATGCTGTCTTTTTCAATCGACGGCATACATTTGCAGTAATGGTGATCTTCTTAGCATTACTGTTATTACACAAAAAAAAATTTTGTTACATACATACGTAGCTTATTTAATTTTAGCATAGTTTCATTCATTTACAGAGTTTTCGTATAAATAAAAAATAAATAAACAATTAAAAAATGCATATATATTGCTGTGCAAAAACATTAAATAAGAAAGTAGGTTTGATTTTAAAAGCATTCTACGGTAGTTTAGTATATTCTCTGTCCCGAAAAAAACTCGTTTGCAAGGAACTAAAGTAGCAACAATGGAAAAGCGTTTTAAAACATATTTGTAACAAGTAATTTTTAAGCAAAAAACACAACCTACTTCAATTCTCATATAAAAATTTAGACGTACCGTTAATTTCTTCATGATCCAATGATCGTATCTAAACGAAATTAGTATGGAACCATCTCGGAGACACTACCTTTCCGATAGAAAAAAAAATTAAAATATTCCGGCGAATTGATAACCTTCTCCTATTTTTTTAATTCGGTTAAAGTGGGAATACACGTCGTACGTTCGTGCTAAGAAGATTTGGATCAGGGATTGGTATTGGTTGATCGTCAACTGTTCATACTCATTCAATACCGCTGCTTTGTATGACTGAGCAGCGGCGTTGGCTTAGTAGTATCGATACCTAAACGAAATTAGAGGATGACTGAACACGAGCGCATTGCGTGCTGTCTTGCAAATACAGCCACCACAAGTGAACGATGCTTATAACTGCTCATACTGATATTGACTTCGGCAAATCTGTACTCTGAATGATCGTGCACGAAACCAGAAAACGTGGCAGTTGAACGGCTCCGAAAATATGAGAGTCATCATTTGTTGCAGAAGTCGTTTGACTTGTTGCTGAAAATCATCTGACTTGTTGCTGAAAGCCATTTGACTTGTTGCTGAAAATCATCTGACTTGTTGCTGAAATGACGACGAATGTGGTAAAGGGTAATTTATCGTCTCGTATGCATGTATGTATGTATTTATAGCGCGTCTACCATTCAATTGCATTGCTCACTGCTGGCTAGTTGTGAATATGCATACGTACGTAAGTATGTATGTATGTACATATCAATGCTTCATTTCAAACAAGCAAGTGTCTTTGAATGTTTTTGAACTACAGTATCATCACTTCGGCAACACGTCAAACGCGCCTTCAGCAACAAACCAAAGGCGGCGGTTTGACTTCTGCAACAAATCAAGTTAGCTAACTGCGGCATCTTGCCTTCGCCAGTCTTTCACATAAGCCTGTCATGCTTTCGGCAACCGTCCAAAGCAGTATCGTGCTTTTGGCAGGCGATCAAATACGGCGGTTGCTGGTTTCGTGCACGATCATTCGGAGTACAGATTTGCCGAAGTCAATATCAGTATGAGATTTTATTAGCATCGTTCACTTGTGGTGGCTGTATTTGCAAGACAGCACGCTTTGCGGTGGTGTTCGTTCATCCTCCGTTTTTAACGTGAGTAGGCTTAAAGTCACAAAAACAGCACCCTTTGCCAATCCCTGATTTGGATCGTAATCCAAAATAAGAAATTGTAGTATTGCCAAATTTAGTTCAATTAGAAGACCGAACTAGAGAACTAGTTCATTGAGATGAACTAGTTCTTTAGTTCATTTAGTTCAAGAACTACGCAAGCCTACTCGGTATGCAATGTCGCGAAATCGATCTTAACGCACAAAAACTCGCAAAGGAATATCCACGGGATGTAGAATCCACGTTGTCATGAAAAAATCTAAAAGGAATCTGCGGAAATACACATATGCACATATATCGTGTTATCAAAGAAAACAACACTGCAGAAATCGTTCTCCACTTGTGCCTATCGATGATGGTAACGAATTGCACTAGCGAAAGGTCTTATTCAAAATTTTAAAAATATTGACTCTTCGTCTGATTCTTGCCAGCTAAGACAGACTTTCACTTCGCGAACGCAATTTCGACGAATTATTAAACGTCAGCATGTTTAAGATTCGACAAAATAATCATATGTACATATTATGTACATATCGTCACCTGAAATACAAAAAGCCGGAACAACATCGTAAATGAAATGGAAAAAGTCATGGCTAATATTTTAATTTTTTTTCATAAAATGATGTGGGGAGTTGTAATTCGATGAAATCCATCATATAAGTTAAAAAGTGAATTTTGAATTTTTTATTAGTTATGACTTTTTGCATTTCAACGATGACGTTTGTTACGTCTTTTTGCATTTCAGGGGACGATATATATTTGTAATTATCAAACCAATTCAGTTGTGATAGAAAAATATTGCGATAATTGAAGAAATCGCATTACATTTACAGCCAAGCTCATACAAATCAAAGAAGACTTTAACTGCTTTATAAATCGAAAATTTGCATGGAAATTTCACTTTATTAAGCTCTTCAAACCTACTTTATTTTTTTATGAATGAGGCCATTAGTCTACAGGACTTCGCTTTTGGGTCCCCACATATCCTCCGGCCTGTAATCATAAGTAATATTTTAGCACATAAGTAATATTTATGCATACATACGTTCTTATAAAAATTATTTGTTAACACACGCGTAAATAAATTACCACAGTTTTCAAAAAAACTTTATTATTTAAGAATTTGCATAAAATATAACCGATAACTACTGTTTTCTCATAAACCTTTGTTTTTTCATTAATCGTATACTCGTATGTATAGTATAGCCCATCTTTTTAAAGCCACTTAAATTTATTTTTTGTAGATTGCAATTGTACATACAAAGCTTTTGTTAAATGATGTTTTGAATTTCCAAATGCTAATACGTCTTTCGTTTCCCTTTCATATTAACACATCCATAATGATAATCACATAATACACCAACCCATGCACATCAAAAACGTAACTTTAAATGGTTGTTCAATTAATGTGTTCCGATTCTCCCTGCAATATGCCGTTTGTTTTCAATAAATCATTTTGTGATTGTCTGGAATATAATTTAAAATGATCGCCGTCATCATACTCGTTAACTTCATGCCAACACAGGTAATCGCCGGATGTCTGAACGTGACCTAACAAGAATGGGCACAGCAGATTCAAAAAATTTTGGTCCCCTCATACCTAACACCCATTTATCAAATAGTAAATCGGTACCTGCACTACATCATCACACTGGAAGTGGCACTATTTGTAAGTCAAAATTAACTTATGTATATAATTTTGTATAGTTTTATAGATAATTAATACTCTTTTTAGTTATTTTCTTAATCACTTAAAGTAGTTAATAATAGTATACACTTTAAACTACATTCGGAAATATATTTCTCTTTTAGCCATGAACGCTTCGAAATCCCGCAGCACTCACAGCCTTGTCACCAATCCCAATACCAACAGCAATGTGGTTGGCGGAATCAGCAGCCTAAACAACAACGAACAAGGCTTTTATCAAAACCTAAGCGTTTACCGTGCACAAAATCAAAGCCAACCGATTTTAGCCGAAAGGTAATTGAAATCTAACAAATTTATCGAATTATCGAATTTGGCATATGTCTTACGAAACCACATATGAAAAGAAAACTATTGAATATAGGTTGCCTATAAACTTTCGGTCCAGGCTATGAGTAATTTAAGATAATATAAAACGTGCTGAGCGCTCAAGTGCGCAGAAGTCTAGTCGTCATTAGGGATGGCAGAAAAAATTATAATAATCATATGATTAATCACAAGCAAAAAAAATTAGTTGCAATTATTGAGAAATAATCGATTAGTCGAATTTTTAAAGGCATTTTTTTACAGTGCGTATTCCATAAAAAATTTCTAATTTTCTTTTTAATTACCCTTAAACAAAATAATACGAGGATTTTTAGCGGCGATAATTATTTATTGTTTAACCAAGTTTGCAAAAACAAAAGTTTTGATATGCGTTTTGTTGTTAAGCGGTTGTGTTTCTCGGTGGCTGTAGCGCCAGCCTCTAAAAAGAGGCGCTCAGCAGGTACTAGGTTTGCCAACTTTTTCAAAAAAATTTGAAAAAAATATAGTACACTTCAAATATGGCCCCTATTGCGAGTGGCGACTGGCAGTAGAATAGAAATTTGTCGATCGAGTCGATCACCTTTTATTTTGCTATTGTGTAACTTGATCGATAAAAATTTGTACTATTGTGAATGGTTGACAGAATTGTAAACAGCTGTTTGTTTGTTTACATTTGTTTTTTGAGTGTTTTATTTACATCATTTTTAAAATAATTACTTTTATTATAAAATTTAAAAAATGGACACAGTTGAAATATGGTTTAGTGATGAGGAAGATGATGCGGAAGCTAATAGATTAGTAGAGTTGGCTAAAGCAAGGAGGGAATTGCGAGATTCGTCGGATCCCTTGGACTTGGAAGGTGTATGTACATATGTGAGTTTTATGAATAGAAGTTGCGTTCCCCATGCTTCACGGTTTTTAGGCTTTACAAGATTTGCAGGAAAAGCTGTTTTCCTCATTAATAAACTTTATGGAAGTTTAAGAAATACGGTACGGTTAAGTTTTTTGTACAATGATGTTGGGTTTTTGTGTTCAAACGCGTGACCCGAGTTTAAAAACTTTAACATAACAACATAACAAGTGTATTGAAAGAATTCAACTTTAATTTAAAATAAAGATTTCAAATTTCCGAGCACTAGTCAATTAATAAATTATGCAGTTTTTTTGTATAAACTTTTGATGTTGGTTCTGCGCAAAAACACTGTGGATGGCGTAGCCGGAGTTATATGCACAAGATATATTGCATATCTTTCACAACAGAAGCGGAGCTACCGCCCCTACTCTTTCCGAAAATTCCTTTGATTATGTCCTCATTCTCCTGCATCAGCTTGACCAACCGCGCAAGTTACCTTTTGTTGCTTACAATTTTTGATCTGTAATTCAGACACATACGTATATAGGTATAATGCACAATTTTTTACAACTTCCAGTTTAATTGACTTACTTTTTATCCATTATAGTAACACTTTATTATGTAAATTTTATAAACGCAAACTCCAACGACTAAAAAACAGCAATAGAAGGATGAGCGATTAAAAAGTATTCACAGTCGCTAATTGAGCGACTAAGCGACACTCTCAATAGCATCGATAATCGACAATCGCTCAATAGTCGTTTATCTACTGCCAGTCGACATTCGCATTTGGGGTGTATATTTATGTATATAGTATTTCATTTAAAAGAAAAAGTAAAAACGTTTTTGATATGTACGTTAGGGCTGAGTAATTTGTTTGGAGCAAATTTTCGAAGAAAATGTATAGCAAATAGAAATTCTACAATTAATTCTGAGCAAAAATGGCAATTGAACTATATACCAAAAATGACGTTTGGCCTCGCAATTTTCAAACGAAACAGCATTATATTGTATGAAGAGACACACACATTTTTGCAAATAGAAAATTAATTAATTAATAACACAGGTTTACAAAAAAAAGTGTATGCATATTAAAACAAACCTATATATCCTTATGTTATTCGAGATGCTGAATGCGAATCCGAGGTCCGTTAGCCTCCATCACGTGAGGTTCGTGGTCATTTGAAGGTCAAGTAGGGAAAAATTCATTGAATAAACCTGAAAATTCATCGGAATTTGACCTTGGCATGACCTGGGCATGACCTCCAGATGACCTTGAGGAATCAAGGGACCTCCATACTCGGTGTCAGTGACAACAAAAACAATTTTTTTTTTGAATTTTTGTTGAATACATTTTATGTCCTACTTGACCTTCAACTGACCACGAACCTGACGTGGTGGAGACTAACGGACTTCGGATTCGCATTCAGCGTGTCGAATAACATAGGGATATATAGGTTTGGTTTAATATGCGTAAGCTTTTTTTTTGTAAACCTGTGTAATTAATTTCGAAAAAATTATAATACACTGATTTTTCTTCTTTTTTTTTGCTTAGAATCGAAGAATTCGAATATACCGTACACTTTTTCGAAATTAAATTACTCCGCCCTAGTATATATAACGGTGCCCATCGAAAATGTTTTTTTTGGAAATTTCAAGACCCTACCCCCTTAATTTTATCACTTTTATGAGAAATATTATTGCCTATTTTAATAGATTTTTTAAAGGTCATTTAGAGGTCGCGACCTGTCGATTTAGGTCAGAAAATACGATTTTGTAGATTTCAAAGATCGAATATGATCTGAGAAGAGGATATATACGCCTTTTAAATGATATATAAATCTATTGTTGGACTTGGATTGTTGGGATTTTTTATCGGGAAAAATAAAAAAAAGCATATTTCTCTTAATTTTTTAAATTTTTACTATCGATAATTTCGACAATTTCAAAATATGTATTACTATCTAAAATTAAATTAATTTTTAAATAAACTGATAGCTCATTTATTGCAATCGCATAAAAATTGTCGAAGTTAGGGAACTTTTCTTAAATACGGCCTTGAATTTATATTGTTTATGTACCGGACTTTCAGATTTTTTGAGCAGTGTGACTAAGGAATTCATCAATATTTATTCAAAATTGATATATAAAAAGCATATTTCTCTTAATTTTTTAAATTTTGACTATCGATAATTTCGACAATTTCAAAATATGTATTACTATCTAAAATTAAATTAATTTTTAAATAAACTGATAGCTCATTTATTGCAATCGCATAAAAATTGTCGAAGTTAGGGAACTTTTCTTAAATACGGCCTTGAATTTATATTGTTTATGTACCGGACTTTCAGATTTTTTGAGCAGTGTGACTAAGGAATTCATCAATATTTATTCAAAATTGATATATACAATCGCTCTTTAGCAAAGAAGTGAGTTTTCAGGAAATTTTAGGAAAATGGGAGTGGCACCGCCCACTTATATCATATATGTGTATCTCAAAAGCTACTTGACCGATCTCAACCAAAAGCCACGGGCTCCACCAACGTAACGGTAATTTCAAAAAACTCAAAGGTAGCTATATTTTAGAAGGAGTAGGTTTTGTCCGATTTCAAAAATATTCAAGATGGTACTTAAGGAGGCTAAGCGCAATGTGTATACCAAATTTGGTCGAGATCGGTGAAGTATTTAGTTTTTGGGATACACATACATATATGATATAAGTGGGCGGTGCCTCCCTCATTTTCCTAAAATTTCTTGAAAAACCACTTCTTTGCTAAAGAGCGATTGTATATATCAATGTTGAATAAATATTGATGAATTCCTTAGTCACACTGCTCAAAAATCTTTAAGTCCGGTACATGAACAATATAAATTCAAGGCCGTATTTAAGTAAAGTCGCCTAACTTGGCCAATTTTTATGCGATTGCAATAAATTAGCTATTAGTTTACTTAAAAATAGAAGTGATTATAGGTAGTGGTACATATTTTGTTATTTTGGAAATTATCGATGGTCAAAATTTAAAAATTTATATTTTATATATATATATATTTTAAAGGCCTATATATCCTCTTCTCAGATCATATTCGATCTTTGAAATCGAATCAAAAATAGTCATTCAAAAACTCATAAATCTAGAAAATCGTATTTTCTGACCTAAATCTAAATGACCCTTAAAAAATCTATAAAAAATAAGCAATAATATTTGCCATAAAAACGAGTAAAATAAGGGGGTAGGGTCCTGAAATTTCCAAAAAAAAAATTTTCGATGGGCACCCTAGTATACATATGTACATATTATGATATATACCTTTGCACTCTTGGTTTTTAATAATTCAGTGTTAACTATGAAAATATCATATGCCCTATCGCAACCAAAATTTAAATTTATATAAATCAAAAGTTCATTTTGTATCAGGGAGATAAAATAATTTTATGTGAATTTAGTAGTTCATTCTCAGTATTTTTAACAATATGTTGCTAACTGAAACTCACTATGACTTTTTACTTTAATTTACTTTAAAGTATATTTAATTTAATCTAGTTATTTCGGTATTTTATTTTAATACGCATTTTTTCTTGCAAATTACTGAAATATATTTATATTTATAACTTAACTAGCGAACTTCGTCACGACTAAAATTTTTATTTTTTTTTATGAAACTTTTTGGTCAACATTTTCACCAACAATTCACGTTTACGATTTTCATTGGCACATTTATCTGCCAAGATTATGGTTTGGTGGTCATTTGCCGCTTTAAATAAGCTAAGTTCTCCAACTGTGCAGCATTTCATGGCACGGTTATTCGCAAAACGAAATAAATTTGAAGAATTTGTTCCTCTTCACTCCCTGGCGGCAACAGTGACCCGGTTCTATAGTGAATCTGTCCTAGAAGCTTTACAGTATAGTTGGTGGCAATTTCAAAATGGCTGCGAATAATTTTTCTACAAAAATGCAATATACATGTACTTATTTCAGACGAAATACCTTAAAAGCTTGGACGCATAATAATATTTGAAAATCACATCCATGGGGCCAATCGTAGCACAGGAGAGTTCGATATACTCAATGGCACAACAGGTCGATTTAATCTGACCTTCACGGCACCTTTTCTCACTTGACTATTTTTAGTAATAACTCGACTCCAGCGCCACTTCGCAGCACGTTTTTGCAATAGTATTGCTCTTACCATTACCAATACATATTTAAAATATTAGCCAAATTGGACATAAATAAGATTTTTAGTAATAACTCGACTCCAGCGCCACTTCGCAGCACGTTTTTGCAATAGTATTGCTCTTACCATTACCAATACATATTTAAAATATTAGCCAAATTGGACATAAATAAGATTTTTAGTAATAACTCAACTACAGAGCGAACTGGCGGTTTAAATTGTGAAACTAAACCATCCAGATACCCACTCAAACACACACAAAAAATTTCATTAAAATCCGTACAACCATTTAGGAGGATTTCACTCACAAACACACCTACAGAAGAATGACACTGTGAGACAAATGGTAGGGGTCAGTGATCGGGAAGGGTTCAAACTACCGGGGAAAGTTATATCGGTAAAAAAGAAGTTATACGTGTCCCGGCGTTTCGCTGGGTCACGTCTAGGAATCGAGATATATCGATTTGAAGTTAGTAACTATCATATAGGGGAAATTGTCACCTTTGATGGTCTTTTTTTTGACATAACTCGAGAACCACTAGTCCGATTTTGCTTCAAACAAATTTAAAAAAATTAAAAATTACAATTCCTTTAATCTGATTCATATAACGTTTTTCTATATAATCAACAGTTTTGCCGGTAAAGAATAATTGTATGAAGAAAAAAAATTTTCCTAAAAATAAATTTATTTTAATCTAAACCAAGGAAAAAAGGCAAGTCGTATTACTTTCACGCAAAGTCACATAACCTTTAAGCAAAATGAGTAATAGATCAGAAAATCGATGGACGCGTTTCGCTTTTATTCACAATTAAGTGAAGGTATCTCATTTTGACATAGAATCAATTGATTCTTGTCAAAATGAGATACCTTCACTTAATTGTGAATAAAAGCGAAACGCGTCCATCGATTTTCATGATCTATATATCATTTTGCTTAAAGGTTATGTGACTTTGCGTGAAAGTAATACGACTTGCCTTTTTTCCGTTTTGGATTTTTTTTCTTCATACAATTATTTTTACCGGCAAAACTGTTGATTATATAGAAAAACGTTATATGAACAGATTAAAGGAATTGTAATTTTTAATTTTTTTAAATTTGTTTGAGCAAAATCCGACTAGTGGTTCTCGAGTTATGTCAAAAAAAAGACCATCAAAGGTGACAATTTCCCCTATATGATAGTTACTAACTTCAAATCGATATATCTCGATTCCTAGACGTGACCCAGCGAAACGCCGGGCCACGTATAACTAGTTTTTGACCGATATAACATTTCCCGTTGGTTTCATCCCATCCCGATTTTGACTGTCGCATAGTGTTATAAATACATTCAAAGATAGCTAAAAGTCGGTACGTTTGTAGGCCTCACGCCCCCTTTTCAAATAGCCCCAATTTTTCCATACGAAGTTCCAGTACTGTTCAATGAATACTTTCAGAGAGTATAAGAATTCGGTTTGTATGGGAGGTGCTACGCCCCCTTTTACAATAGCTCCCATTTTTCTTCATGTGCATTCGATTGGTTTCATATATAACTACTAAGTTCCAATAATTTACCATGGACATTTCCAGAGATATGCAGTGTGAAAAATTCGGTTTGTATGGGAGGTGCCACGCCCCCTTTTTCAATAGCTCGAATTTTTCTCCAAGAACATGCGATTGATTTCGTATTTCTCCAAATCAAGTTCCAGAGTTCTACCACNTACAATAGCTCCCATTTTTCTTCATGTGCATTCGATTGGTTTCATATATAACTACTAAGTTCCAATAATTTACCATGGACATTTCCAGAGATATGCAGTGTGAAAAATTCGGTTTGTATGGGAGGTGCCACGCCCCCTTTTTCAATAGCTCGAATTTTTCTCCAAGAACATGCGATTGATTTCGTATTTCTCCAAATCAAGTTCCAGAGTTCTACCACGAACACTTCCAGAGATATGCAGCATGAAAAATTCGGTTTGTATGGGAGGTGCCTTGCCCAATTTCCCAATAGCTTCAATTTTTCTTCAGGATTATGCGATTGGTTTCTTATATCTCCATACCAACCTCCAGAACTCTACCATGAAAACTTCCAGAGATATGCAGTTTGAAAAATTCGGGTTGTATGGGAGGTGCCACGCCCCTTTAACAATAGCTCCAATTTTTCTCCAAGAGTATGCGACTAATTACGTATATCTCCATACCAAGTTCCAGAACTCTACCATGAACACTTCCAGAGATATGCAGTATGAAAAATTGTGTTTGTATGGGAGGTTCCACGCCCCCTTTTACAACAGTCCAAAATTTTCTTCACGAGTGTGCAATTGATTTCATATATAGCCATTCTAAGTTCCAGTATTCTACCATGAACACTTCCAGAGATATGGAGTATGAAAAAATTCGGTTTGTATTGGAGGTGCCACGTCGCCTTTACATTTAGAATTTTTTTACCCTAATACATACTGAAAAAATAGTACAATACTATATATTATACTACGGTTGGCAACCCTAGAAGACACCGAGGTATCAACTAAATGACAGCATTTCTTCGAAAGTCCGTAAAGTTTTGGGCAAACAGTTTTCATATCCTCCCAAGCGTCGATGATATTTCGCTTTAGTTCTAGGACTTGACAATTTAAATAAAACTTCATTTCATCTTGTGTGTGACCCGAATCCTCATCTTTTTGCCTTACTTTGTGTATAATAGATTTATGAGGGGCCCAAAGATCGAGCCCATTTTCTACTGGTTCTGATGACGATTCGCTACACGTTTTCATGAGAAGGTATCGAATTTTTGAAATGAATTTTTTAACCTCGCAGAGAGGGGTATTTGGCCGATTTAGGCGGCCAAAAGTCGAATTTTCCAAACACACTTTTTTCTTTTTTAAGTGAATATAAGGTGAAGAGAATATAATTCTTGACTAGATTCCGTTATTTTTTAATCCCCCTTTGCTTTAATTCGCTCGCACCGCGCTGTCAAAGTGCCGTGTTGATAATTATTTATTTGGTTTTTAGATGTGTTTAATACAAGCCGAAGTTGTAAAAATCTGCTTTAAATCGTGTGTTCAGTTTTAAAATTATATTAAATTAGATAATTGTAAAGCAGAGAAATACCATATAATCCAAATAGTTTAATACAAATATAATATGAAGTGGTGCCGGCAGAGCTACAAGGAAAAATATCGTATTTTTGCAAATTTTAATGGATTAGAGAAATGAACTACATTCATAAAGTTATTTAACACCACTCAACGGCGCTGAGATTCTTGCTTGGGTGTTATGCTTGACAGTTCATAGTTTGGAAACAAACTAAAAACACTGCTGAAAAGGTGCATTTGCTGTGCACTGACCAAGGAATTATTTACTACTGCCGAAAAATAAACCGAAAATACTGCTGCAGTACTGTAGCTGTTTTCTTTACATGTACAGGGTGTTCTGTAAAAGTGTTCAATGAGTAAAGGGGGGTGATAGGCAAGTCAAGACGCCCGACAACGTTAAGAGGGGGCCTGGGACGGTGGGGGAGGAGGGGTTCAATATAAAAATTTGGAGAGTTGCAGGGAGAAAATAGTTGTCAGTACATTTAGAAAAAAATTCTCTACTTAAGGGTAAGTTCTGGTAAAAATTTGCAAATAAGTTTTTAAGGCAGTAAAATCGTACGATTTTTTTTCTCAAACTATATATATATATGTATGTATCTCATTACTTTAACAATCAATTCTTGTAAATATGTATATATATATCCAAAGGTTTCTAGGAAACTGCTCTAACGATTCGGATGGAATTCTGTATTCAGATAATGTTTTTAATTTTAAGGGTACCTGAAGACAAAGTTGCCACGTATTCGAAATTATTTATAATTATTGATTCTAAGAAGACACAAAAGATTCACTAAAAAATTAAAGTTGAAAGACATTTCAAATAAAACAAACTACTATATACTATTTCTGCGTGTTAGATAAGGTGCAAATTATTTCAATAAGACTCAACATAATGGTTACTCCGTATAGTGTTGTTGTAATCATATGTTATTTTGATTTAATTTGGTTTTCTAAACAGGTAGCAATCCTACTAAATGTAATTGAAAATTAAGCCCTTTCAAAGCCGTTTTGGATGATACCCTTAGCGTAGTAATTCATTTAAATTAATTGAGTTAAATTTTTTGACAGGTGGCAAATCATCTCATCTTCCATATCCATATTGTTAAAGTTAATCTTACCTATCATATATATTGAATTTAATTTTTAAGCAAGTGGCAGCCCTGTTAAAAATAGTTTCAAACTATAACCTTATTAAACTTTTCAGTCTGACACCAATATTGTTATACATATTTCAGTTACCTAATTCCCTTGAATTTAATTTTTAAACGGATGGTAATTCTCCCACATGTTGTTAAGAAATAAAGCCTTTTCAAAAACATTTCGATCGATACCCATATTGTAGTATTCATTTAATTTAATTGCATTTGATTTTTTAGCAGGTGGCAACCCTTTTTATACCTTTCATGAGCATGAAATGGTATTATAACTTTGGTCCGATGTTTGTAAGTACCAGAACGTCGAGCTGAGTTGATTTAGCCATGTCCGTCTGTCCGTCTGTCTGTCTGTTTGTATGCAATCTAATCTCTCAGTTTTCGAGATATCCGGATCAAATTTGGTAGGTGGGTGTATTTTTATAATGTATTAATCATTTGTCGGAACCGGAAGAATCGGACCACTTTAACATATAGCTCCCATACAACTGATTGTACAGATATGAGATTTTTCATTATAACTTCTCCATTTATGCAGCTACGAACATGAAATTTTGCAATACTTGCACCCATTATCAACAGAAAACTTACAGTGAAAATTACAAAGATGGGGTCACTATAACTTATAGCTCCCATACAACTGATTGTTCAGATATAAAATTTTGCGTTATAACTCCTCCATTTATATAGCTAGGAACATGAAATTCCGCACTGTTTTCAATAATTATCAACAGAAAACTTACAGTGAAAATTAAAAAGATCGGGTAACTATAACCTATAGCTCCCATACAACTGATTGTTCAGATATGAGATTTTTCGTTATAATTCATCCATTTATGTAGCTAGGACCATGAAATTTCGCGCTGTTTTCACTCATTATCAACAGAAGACTTACAGCGAAAATAACAAAGATCGGGTCACTATAACCTGCAGCCCCCATACAACTGATTGTTCAGATATGAGGTCTTTTATCATAACTCCTCCATTTATGCAGCTAGGAACATGAAATTTCGCACCATTTTCACTCATTATTAACAGAATACTTACAGTGAAAATAACAAGGATCGGATGACTACAACATATATCTTCCATACATCTGATTGTTCAGATATGGGATTTTACTGTAAAACTCCTTTATTTGAACAGCTAAAACCGATAAATTTCGTAAGATATTTTATAAATAATAATACAAAGTCTACTGAGAAAATCGTCAAAATCTATGCTGTATAAGCTTTATCTCCTATAGCACTGATTGTTCAGATACCAGTTTTTGCCATATATCTCCTTTATGTAGGAAACTAAACCCAATAAATTGTGTTACCGGTTTACATACCGATCACATAGCAGTGAAAATCACTTAGATTGGTGCCATATAAAGTATATCTTCCATACCTCTGATTGTTTAGATGCGATTTTTTATATAAGTATGTAACTCCTCTATCGATGTATGCAGATGTATTCAAAAGCAGTAATCTGTCAAAGTAAAATTTGCAGATGTTCATGAAAGGTATGAAGCCTTCGGCATAGCCGAAGACAGCGCTGCTCTTACTTGTTATATTCTAACCTAGATATAAACCTTCTCCGCAGCGATATGAATACGTAGGTATCAATGTTTCCACAATCGGACCTCGATAGCATGGAGTCTATCGATGGCAAACTTCAAGCAACTTTATTTTCGTTGGTTTGGTCGAATACTTGGACATCCCCCCAGTCTATTTACTTGACTTTAAACATTTACAGTTTTAAAAATTGTAACACGTCGTTTCTAAACATTTTGAGTTAAAATTTGCATAAAAATAATTTTGGCCGCCTAAATCGGTCAAATACCCCTATGTGCCTCGGGTCGAGTGAAGTTGATGCAGCTAGCAAAAAAGACAGTTCGATTGATGGATTTTAGACTACTACAGAATTCATATTTCATGAAAATATTTTTACGATTATTTTACAATTAATCGATTCATGACACAATTAATCGATGAAACACAAAATAACGATACAATTAAATCGTAAATTGGACAAAAGTAATCGCTTACTTTAATCAAATGATTAATCGCTGCAATCCCTAGTCGTCATGCATTCGTTTCCATGTGACGAAACGAGTACTCTACTATGATCGGATAAAAATTACTCCCCTTACTAGCCTTGAGTGTTTTGAAATTACCGTTATGTGAGTGAAGCACGTGGTTTTTGCCCGATTTCTGAAGGAGGCCAAGCACAATGTGTATATCAAATTTGGTTGAGATCGGTCTAGTAGTTTTTGAGATTTAGTAAATATTGATAAACTCCTTAGCCACATTGCTCAAAAAATCTGCACGTCCGGTAAATACACACAAATAAATACAAGGCCGCATTTTTGCTTAAACTGTTTAACTTCTATCTATTCTATCTATTATTTTAGATAAATACCACATATTTGGCAACTGTCATAGACATTTTTTAAATTACCGATGATCAAAGTTGAAATAATTAAGAAAATAGGGGCTCATTAAAATTTAACAGATGAAAACTCCCAACAAGTTAGGTTAGGTTAGGTTACACTGGCCGGCTGATGCGCCTTACATAGACCCATTGGTCCTTTGTAGTGCCAGATGGAGGTCCGTATTACTGCGATCTAAAGTAGTCGTCGTATAGGACGTCAACGCTTTTTGCGAAGTTCAAGAGAGCCTTAATATCCAGTTTTGAAGCCTCCTCTAGTCCTTTGAACTGCGAAGCTCCGAGATATGTAAGACGAGTTCTAGCTAAGGCCGGATACAGAGGCAGATATAGAGGAGGTGTTCTAACGTCTCACTCATGCCTTCCTCCCTGCACTTCCTGCATGGTTAACTGTTACTAATGCCCATTCTGCATGCATGGGATGCCAGTAGGTTGTGGCCCGTCATTAGGCCAACAACTGTCCTGCAATCCCTGCGTGACCGTGTAAGCAAGAAATGGGTGTTTCCTTTGCTGCTATTGTACATGATCTTGGTGGTTTTGCATGTCGCTAAAGCGTTCCATATCACCCGGATCCGGCACTCAGCTCTTTCGGAAATTTCCTTATAGATCGTTTTTAGCGACTTTTGTATTTCCTGTACTGGTTCGCTAGCAAGACTGATGGCACTTTTGGCAATTTCATCAGCTATTTCGTTGCCTAAAATGCCCTTGTGGCCTGGGACCCAGTATATATGCAGCCGTGTACCCTCGGCCACCCTGTCTACTGCTTCCCTGCTTCTAAGAACATTTTCTGACGAAATACGATGTGAGATTATAGCCTTAATCGCCGTCTGGCTATCGACATATATATTGATATTTTTTATATAGTTTCCTGTGTTGTTAGCAATCTCGGCAGCTTTCCCTATAGCTAAGACTTCCGCCTGGAAGATACTGCAGTACTCTGGAAGCTTGAAGGGTTGGCTGAGGTCTAGCTCGGCGCAGTAGACTCCGGCGCCCNAGAAAGATGTGTATAAGAGACAGACTCTGGAAGCTTGAAGGGTTGGCTGAGGTCTAGCTCGGCGCAGTAGACTCCGGCGCCCACTCCATCAGCCATTTTTGATCCATCCGTATAGATGTTATACGTTCCGCTGGCCGGTCGCCTGATCATGCGCCTTTAAACCTTCTTTCCCAGATGAAGCGTGGGGTATGTGGTCAATTTTGTCCTCCATCCCCCCGCATATCATCGAGCTGTGCCCGAAGGTTCTAGCGGAGAATTCACCTAAGGCCATCAATCTCATGGCGGATTTCGCTGCAGTGCTCTCCACTGCGATGTCGATTGGCGGTAGGTCAAGTAGCCTTTCAAGTGCCGCCATTGGAGTGGTCCTTAGCGCTCCTGTTATGCACAGTGCAGCGATCCGCTGTACTCGCTCCAATTGTTTCCTATACGAGATTTTGTTGGCAGCGGTCCACCATACCAGAGCGCCGTAGAGCAATATCGGCCTTACTACCGCTGTGTAACACCAATGCATGAGGCCAGGGGATAGGCCGCATGTGGTACCCAGCATCTTTTTACATGCGTAAAGGGCACCACTGACCTTTTTCACCCTTTCCTCTACATTTAGCTTCCACATCAGTTTGCTGTCCAATATTACTCCCAGGTACTTGGTGTGATCCTTAATTGATAGCCCCTCCCCGTAGAGCCTTGGGGGTTTCCACGCGGGGATTTTTTACCTTCTTGTGAACAGTACCGCATCCGTTTTGTCAGCATTTACCTCTAAGTTTGCTGTTGTCGCCCATCGATGTACGACCCTTAGAGCCCTTTCCATTACGTTAGTGATGGTGTCTACGAATTTCCCCGTAACAACTATAGCTATGTCGTCCGCATAGGCAATTAGTCTGGGTGCTTTCCCTTCGAATTTCCTCAGAAGCTCATTCGCTACGAGTAGCCACAGGAGTGGTGACAGAACGCCACCCTGAGGAGTTCCTCTACGCGCTAGTCTGAGCAGTCTGGCTTCGTTCCACTCCGCGTTAATCTTTCTGCAGCTCAGCAGGCTTTTCATCCATAGTAGGATGGCAGACTCTACCTGAGCTGCTTCTAGACTTTCCACTATTGCCTCATAGGAGACATTATTAAATGCCCCACTTATGTCCAGGAAGACCCCTAGGGCATATTCCTTATGCTCCAGAGTTCTTTCTATTACCGTGGTTAGTGAGTGAAGTGCAGTGTCAGTGGATCTACCCTTCGTGTAAGCATGGTGCGCCTTTGATATGCTGGCCGACGGCAGCTTATCCTTAATGTATGTGTTCAGAATCTTTTCGAGCGTCTTTTAGGAATGAGGTTAGACTAATTGGTCTGTATTCTTTCGAATAGAGGCGATTTCCTTTGCCCGCCTTCGGTATTAATACGACCCTCGCCTCTCTCCACAGGACAGGCACATAGTTTAACCTTAAACATCCCTCGTATATTATTTTCAAGTATGGTGCCAGCACTGCGGAAATTTTTTGCATCATGGCTGGAAAGATACCGTCTGTGCCTGGAGACTTAAACAGTTGGAATCCATCGATATCCCACCGTATTTTTTCTTCCGTTATGATGTCCGGGGGGACATTTTCCATGCTATCTCCTGAAAATTGTAGATCTATGCTGTCTGTACACCCCGGAAAATGTGTGTTGACTAGGTCTTCCAGTGAGTCCTCACTGCTTCCAGTCCACTCTCCACATTTTTTACGTAGCAACCTTGGAGTAGTCGGGTTCTTGGATAGCAACTTCCTTAGCCTGGCTACCTCGGTTGTTTTTTCTAATTCACCGCAGAAGCTCTTCCACGACTCCCGTTTGCATTTGCGAATCTCTTTCTTGTATTTCTTAAGTATATCTTTGTATTCCATCCAGCAGAACTCGTCATCGGCTATCTTGGGCAGTTTGAAGAGTTCTCTGACATTTCTGCGGAGTGATTCGAGCCTCCTGTTCCACCAAGGTGGCTTTGAACCTCGCCTTGCATGTAGCGGAGGGCATGCGATGCGATAAGCTTTGTTTAGAGAGTTGGTAAGTGTGACTACCAGTTCCTCCAATTCAGAGTGGGAGTCACTTAGCCTATACTTGTTTAAATTCTTCCTCACTATCCTTTCATACAATTCCCAGTTCGTATTCTTGGGATTTCTGAAAGTTTCCCTTTTTGTACCGGCTGAGAATTCCACCTGAAATCCTACATACCTGTGGTCAGGAAACGAGGGTGTACTAAGCACCTCCCAGTCTCCTACTCCGATTCCCCCACTAGTGTGGAGTGTTATATCAAGAACTTTCTTCGAGGTAGGGCTAATATAAATTGGTTCCTCACCCCGGTTGGCTATATCTAAATTACTTGTTAAGATAAAGTTTAGTAAAGACTCACCCCTTTCGTTGGTATCGCCACTCCCCCATACCGTTTTGTGCGCATTGGCATCCGCGCCTATGACGAGTAGACGTTTCGACTTCTCGGCCTCTGCCACCAACCTCCGGAGCCCGTTTGGTGGCGCCTCCTCGTCGTGAGGCATGTAACAAGATGCAAGGAGTATTGTGTCATCCTTGCCATCCTTCACAGCTACCACCGTCAGGTCGTCTGAAGAGAAATTAAGATCAATATAAGAGTGTATACTATTCTTAACCAGTATAGCTGTTCTTACCCTATTTGTTGCACTCGGGATGTGCGTGTAGTATGTTTGCGACTTTAGTCCAGATACCACGTTTCCCTATGCTATCCATGGTTCCTGGACTAACGCCGCATCGTAGCCGATCCTCTCTAAATTGAGGAGGAGCTCGGCAGAGGCGACCTTGCTTTTATGCAAGTTTATCTGAAGAACCTTCACTGCAAGGATCAGGATTCTTCTCGGGGTCGGGTAGAGTCTCCGGTTCACCCTTCTCGTTATCCTGGACATTCAAGGTGGCCTCCAGAATCTCTCCCAGATCCTTCTCAACCTCTCGCTCCTCCAACGTATTTTCATTATTATCCGCCAGGTTTCGCTTCTTCAGGCGAAGGTATACGCTACCTACGCCCCACGCCATCTTCCCAAACCTAGCGTACAATATGTCTTCGGCCGGCTTATTTATTTGGAAGATGTAGTTTTGGCTGCCATCCTCCTTACCGGAGTTGGTGACCTTTAACACCCTCCAATCTCCCGTCGGCACGTCTGGATTCTGTCTCTGCAGAAGCCGCAGCGCATTCTCAGGTTTTACCGTGCGGGGTATGAGCACCTTCGACTTCGGTATGGACGGTATGCAGCTGCGGTCCACAACCTCCAAGACGGCGCCCTCCCACAGGCCTTGAAGCGTCGCAACAGCTTCCTTTCCCCATAGTAGAGTTGGATCGTCCTTGCACTTTAGTATTTTTGCCCCGTTTAGCCACCCCGCACCATCGAAAGTTAGCATGGTCGTGTTAGGGTCCCCATCCATTTTCTCGACGAGCGCATCCAGCAGCCTTAACTCCACTGCTTCCCAGCGCTCCTGAGACATTTGTCCCAGCGGATTGCTACGGTCTATGAGTGCCACGATTAGATGTCTCCTGGCTATCTCACTGGCCGTTGCTGCCGCTCTCGATGTTGTCGCTTTCTCTTGATCGAGCCTGACGTTGGGCTTTGCAGCGTCGTCTCTGCGCTTCGATCTCTTGGCCGGCCTTGCTGTCTCGCTTTCAGCCGACCGCTGCCTTTTAGCCGCGATTCCTTCCTCGATCCGGTTTGCGAATCCCGGGTCCGTGGCATTGCATCGTGGCCTTGCCGCGTAGTACGACCGGCCTTCCTCCATTTTCCCCTTAGCCCAAGCCAACCTTTCCTCCTCTTCCTTCGTCCGGTTGGACTTGCAGCTAAGTCTCTCGTGGACTTTGACCGCCGCCTTGTATATGGCTTTAGCCTTCAACCCCTCCTTACTGGGTTTTGCCCTAGGCCTTTTCTTTGATGCCGAAAAAGCACCTTTGGCATCCCCCGGAGAGCGTAGCAAGGCTTCTTCCTCTTGGGTGGTAACGCTTTCGAGGTCCGAGTCTTCGTGGACTGTGGCACCCATGCGCTGTAGCGTCGGTTTGGCGGTAGCACTACAATCGCTGTGAACCGCTCCCTCCACAGCAGAGGTTTGGCCGCTGGCGACAGCGAGTAGAATCGCTGTGCCCGCCGGTGGTAGTTGCCACTTCTCCCGCCGACGTTTGGGCTAATATCCCAGTCCGTTCTTCTTCTTTTCTAGCCTCCATGGTGAGTTTTTGTGTCAGGGAACCTCTACCCCTAGCGTTTTTATAGTTACCGCCAGGTACCTCGTTAGCAATGGCAGAAGTAGGCATACACCCCCCTCCCCCAGTTTCATATGCAGAGCAGAGCAGAGCATAGCACTAGGAAGAGAAGGATGGATACATACTCCTGCCTTCGCTAGACGCCGCCTGCTCGCACCGCCAAGACCCGCTCTAGGTACTAGTCTAAGTGCTAAGCCATCGCGGTGACAGCAGCGACGCCCATTGCCCAGTCGGCACCCGCGGGGAGGATATAGCTAAGAGGATTTTTTCCGACCTCCCAACAAGCTAAGTCTAACAATATATTATTATACATGGTTTTAATAAAGGTCTATAAATCCTCTTCAAAACTTGTTCGAGTGGATGGAAAATGGTCAAGCTATTAATAGATAAGTGCATCAAGTACGAAAATAACGGGGTTTTTGGTATAAAAAAATTGAGGGTTATACCAACGAAGTTTAATTTTTTGTTTGTAATGAACCAGTAAGGTTTTAGTAAATATTACAATTTATTTTATTAAATATTGACGCTTACACATATGTTAGTATTTTGCCGAGCTTTTCATCTGATTTGTGGCGTTCGCCATGATGTTGTCGCACAAAGGGGAGGGACCTACAGTTTTACGCCGACTCCGAACGGAGAATGCCTTTTTATAGGAACCTATTTTTCATAGCAGAAATGCAGTCATATATTTGCCATTGCCCGCCGAGGGACGACCGCTATTGGAAAACAACTTTTTTTGATGTTGATCGGAAGCCGGGCTTAAACCCAGGCCGTGCGGAATGGTAGCGCGCACTGCTGACCACAGCAGCCATTATTTCATTAAGTACCTTTATAGGAATATAATAGGGGTATTCTCGAAATATTTCAAAGCCGTTGCACGTAGCACGGATTGCATAACTTGCAAACACACAACAAGACAGCAGCCATTATTTCATTAAGTACCTTTAAAGGAATATAATAGGGGTATTCTCGAAATATTTCAAAGCCGTTGCACGTAGCACGAATTGCATAACTTCCAAACACACAACAAAATACATGGGAAACAACATTTCCTATCGCTGCAAAATATGCAACGTTTAAACCCATGTATATATTTCTAAAAAAAAACCATAGCAAGATATATGCGATGTGATAGCACTGTTGCCGTTTTGATCCATATACATACTTCAAAAGTGATACGTGTTGTGGAAAATTTGGGAAGCTACTTTATTTTTTCGCTCATTTCGCGAGATACTTAAATTTTCCGCGTAGTACAAATTTTGATACATGACGAAGAGAAAATATATATGAGACATTCGTTTTCATATCGGACACCAAATGTGGCGTCACTTCAAATTTTTGTTATGGATTCTATACATGAAATAAGCTAACACATGTTCGAGGAATTGTTTTTCGCTTTTTTATTGCCGGCAATAAGAAAACGTCTCGCCCTCGGAAACAAATTTATTGCCGGTAATATTGCCATAGTATCGATTTCCTATTACCAGTCGCTCTAAAACGTCCGCCGAAGGCAACTCGCCTGGACGAGTCGTTTTCTTATTACCTGAATGAGTCGTTTTCTTATCGTTTCCGGCGACATTTGGAATAATTTTATTCCTTTAATACGTGATTTATGTTTTGTTTAAATACAAAATTGGAACTTAGAAACGGAATTAATTCTTTCTTCTGCCCTTGATATAAATTAGACGAGTTTGGATAATACTGTTGTCGCGAAATTTATAAGTTTGCGAATTTTTTATAACTTATTTATTCCAATGTTGACATGAAAGAAATGATGCTGCCGATTTATCACCACAGCAATAAATCGGAGTCGCCAATTTGTTGCCATTGACGATTGTTGCCTATTTCTCATATTTTGCATGGCGGGATAATTTTAAAATTCAAAACTCAAACTCACACACACGTTCTCATTTTCAATTTCAAACAACAACAATTGTGTACAATTTAATTTTTTTATTTTCAATTTTATATAATTTTAAAATGTTGGCAAACGTCGGAAAAAAAATCGTGGCCGACGAATTGCAAGGTTCATAGAATAGAAGGTTACGACATGGTGCTGTCAAAAATTTGAATAGGACCCCCTGATTTCAAAAATATCCCCCTTTTTTCTAGCAACCCTATAGTTTTTATATAATTTGTTGCTAAAGTTTTCGTATTAACGATGCTGCCAGACAGGAATTTTGAATAATAAAAGCAGATTTTTAATTCGGAATGGAATTTTCACTTAGTAGAATCCTCCTTTCTGTGTTGCCGAAGAAGAAGGCTGAACACCTTTTGCAGAGAACACCTTTCTGCGTAGGCGGCCTTCGGCCGCACTTAGGGATTATAACCCTCACTACGTAGAATTCTCCTTTCTGTGTTGCCAAAGAAGAGGGGCTGAACACCTTTTGCAGAAAACAACTTTCTGCGTAGGCGGCCTTCGGCCGCACTTAGGGATCATAACCCTCACTACGTAAAATTCTCCTTTCTTTGTTGCCGAAGAAGGGGTGGCTGAAAACCTTTTGCAGAGAACACCCTTCTACGTAGGAGGCCTTCGGCCGCACTTAGGGATTATAACCCTCACTACGCAGAATTCTCCTTTCTCTTGTATTGTTTTGTACAGTATGGCAACACATCTTATGTGTCAGTTTGCAACCATGTGTTATTGTAAATATGGGTGCAATTTAATGTAGTTTACAAGTTAATAAAAGTTGGATTAAAGTGATTTATATACAAGATAAAATAAAATAAAAGTGTGTAAACTATTAGGTAGAGTGTTATGTGCATTTATATACATATGTATATGAAAGTATGTGACAAAAGCAATCTTTGATAATAAAATCAAGTGGAATGACACAAGAAATTTTAACAACAAATAACTTATAAACAATTATATTGTTTATATTTTTCGTTATACATGTTTTAGAGGATACCTCCCTTAACGTCCTGACCAAGTTTCATTTGTTAATTCCACCTGGTTTTCTTAAAACACAAGGTGCGGCTGACTATTAAAGCCCACCCAAAAGCGTTCATAACATTGGCAAAATTTCACTCCCGAAATTGCAATTCATATTTAGACATACGGTAAAACCTAAATTACCTTTTTCAGTGTAATTTTTGCAATCAAAAACAGCGCACTTAGATTTTATAATTTAAATAAACTCAAAGACGCAGAAAAAAGCACAAACTTCAACGCAAATTGTCAAACGCTAAATATCAGGGTTACACATATTTGAAATAAAACTTGCTGTATTTTTGACTAAAATAGTGTATTTTTATAAGATAATTTTTTATGAATCCAGCAACTCCAAAATTGAGCCATCTACGTCATCAAGATGGCGGCCATGGCTGATGTCGTAACCTTGTATTCTATGAACCTTGGACGAATTGAGAGAATGAATTTACCTTGTAATGTTTTTATCATCATTCACGTGGTACAATAATTACAGGTATTGTCTTCCCAGAGAGCGCATATTCCGAACTGCCTTATTTAAAAACTATCATTGTTGCCCACACTAAAAGGTTTACTGCTAGGGAAAAGGGATATTTCCATACCCCATATACCATATATGTACACGTTTTTTTTTTAACAAACTTTCTTGCAGAGAAATTATTTAATTTGTAAAAGCCGGAAAAAACACATTTGCTTGTAAATAAATTCAAAATTTGTATAGCTCACTTCCATGATACAAAAAAAGAAGGTAGTTTCACTTTTAATTTTTTTGTCATAAACTGTGCTTACTGACGTTTCTACTTTTCGTAAATTGTTCAAGTAGCACTGCCACCTAATCATTATTTTGGAAATTTTAAATTTTAATTTAAGTAATTTTTATTTTATTAAAAAGTAATTTGTAACACACAAGGTAAATATACTTACATGATTGTTCGTTTTAAACGAGCTGCGAATTGATTTAAATTGCTATAAATGTAAGGCACACCAAAAATGTAGCATTATCTTTTACATGATATATTATATGCAGTTGGTCCTTTAAGAAACTAAGTAGAATGTTGCTTTATTTCGGATTCTAGGGAAGCATACTCACTCTACTCCTACTGGTATCGCGATTCGCTCTAATTGGGCGCATCCTTTCCTCCGGTTGAAATCTTTCGCGGAAAAGTGCTCGGAACAAACAAACGATACTTTTGGTAACGCATTTTCAGTTACCATGCACGCGGATATCCACTTTTCCCGCATATGTGGTACCGCCGGGAGTCGAAAAAACTCTATGTTAGTTTTTCCGCAATTTCTTCTGTTATTTTTGTAGCTCCTAAATATGCAGCTCATCTTACTAAAAAACAATAAAAAAAAATTAACAACTGTAAATGCATATTTTATGTAAATACAATGTAATATTTCAATAACCTTCCGTTTTATATTCACTATCGCTAAAAGCTTTAATTTCTTTTAAATAATTCTATTTATTTTTGAAGTAGGTATTCAATCACTGTTTCACTTTTGTCAAAGAATATGGTAGCTCGATTTCAAAAGAAAATGCCAAAAGCACAGTTTACGTCGAATGGGAGGCAATGGCGGCTAAAACTAAATATTTGTATCATGGCTCACTTCGTTTCAAAGGTTTTTTCTTTTGTTTTGAAAAATTATAAAAATGAAATTGAGCGAAATTAAAAAGCAAAGCAAAATAAAAGTAAAAGAATCAACATTGAACTGCGTCAAAATGAAAATAAGGGAGCACGAATTTCGATGTGAAGCAAAACTCTCTGGGAAGACAATGCCTGTAATTATTGTACCATGCATGATTCAGTAGTCTTGGTATTCAAGGAACGACGTTTCGATAAAAATAAAAAATAAAATCAAATCAGAGAAGAAACAAATTCGAGAATATTAAAAAAAGAAATCGATAGTGGCACCATCGAAGGGTTTCGATAGTTTTATAAACAACCATCGATAATATCGATGGTTTATTAAATAGAAAGGGGTTACACAAATATTGTTTTATTTACACATGCACACAACCTTGCCTTTATATTCAAACTAATAGTTCACTTCCACCAAGCCTTAACTGCAGTTTATGCCTATTGAAAACGGGAGATAACAACTTGAAGGGGGTCATGTTCATGTTAAGCATAAGACAACCAAAGCAAAAAGTAAGAAGTAAACCCCGTCGATCACCTCATGTGGAAATTCTTTCAACTTACCTGACCTCTAAAGCTTTTGGTGAAAATACGCTATAGGCGAGGGCCACAAAAGCCAAGGTATTCCGATTTTTCGTGAAATCTACGAACATGCGATTATGAATCCGATTTGCTATGAACGTGTGTATTTAAAGTGTACACTACGTTCGTAGCTATTCGGATTCAGTCATAGTATTTTCGCAGGTTTTACGAAAAATCGGACTACGATGGATCTTGTGATAGTCCTGGAAAGTATTAGAAAATTCTAAGTAAAACAAAGTTTAAGAAAGTTCAAACCAAAACAGTGTATTCCATTATTTTTCTTAAACTAATGAAAAAGTTTCGCGACACCCAATTTGCTTTTTGCAGGTAAACGTGAATGTAAAAAGAATTTTATAGTAAAATATATATATCAAATAAATAAAATATATAGCAAAGTAAAATACCAACGATGGATTCAAAAAATCATCGATAGTGGCTAAAGCATTGGCCCCATCGATAACATCCCATCGGTGGTTTTGCACTACTACTGCTTGCCTGTCGAGTTATATATCAAATTAAAGGTAATTTTATTGTATGTGCAGTAGTATAGGAGTGCCGTCGAAAGAAGCTGTCAAAAAGACAGGTTGCCTGGCTTTGGAGCGAAAGGTTTTGTACGTGTGATTTTCATAATTATTCAAATTTGATTTGAATAAAAATGACCTAAAGAGTTTTTTTTTCGGTAAATTGAAACACCATCTGTCCAATTTTGATTCGGAGAACTTTAAAACCTGTGCTTTAAAATTAGTTTTTTCGAAAGCAACTTGCGGAAGGTTTGAAAAACAAATAGGACTAAAAAAAATCACTTCTCAATGCGCAAAAAATGTGCTCATGAATAGAGAAAAAACAAGAAACTCATCTGATAATTCCACCAGACACAACGCCAGCGTAGGCAAGAATTTGATATGCCGTATACAATACGGAAAAAATTTTCAAAAATTTTCAATATGGCGCTTAAGAAGCCTAAGCGCAATGTGCTCGCCAAATTTGGTTGAGATCGGTCGAGTAGGTTTTAAGTTGCGCATATATCATATAAGTGGGCGGTGCCACCGACATTTTTCTAAAATTTCTTGAAAAACCACTTTTTTGCTAAAGAGCGATTGCATATATCAATTTTGAATAAATATTGATGAACTCCTTAGCCACACTGCTCAAAAAATTTGAAATTCCGGTACATATTTACACACATATAAATTCAAGGTCGTATTTAAGAAAAGTCGCCTAAATTCCCAAATTTTTATGCGATTATAATAAATGAGGTATTTTTTTAATTTGCGATAAGAAATCCCAACAAGCCTAGTCTACAAAATCCCAGTTTCTGACCTAAATAGAGAGGTCGCGACCTCTAAATGACCTTTAAAAAATCTATAAAAATATGCAATAATATTTCTCATAAAAATGAATAAAATTAGGGGGTAGGCTCTTGAAATTCCCAAAAAATAGCATTTTCGATGGGCATCCTAGTATACATACATATCGCCGTTTAAAGTACAAAACCGCGTATCGTACAATCTGCAAAACCGCGTAACTGACATTTGCTGCCGAAAATTGGATATCCATTCCATCCGGAAATATACTATTCGTCCTGATATATACTAGCCATAAATGCGATTGCTTTATAAAAAAGAGAACCATTTTGAAATATGAGTGTTTTTAATAATAATAATAATAGATTGGCGCTTACACATATGTTAGTGTTTGCCCGCGCTTCTCCTCCGATTTGTGGCGTGCGCCTTGAGGGTGTCACACAAAGCGAAGGGACCTACAGTTTTACGCCGACTCCGAACGGCGATTGTATTTTTATGAGAAGCTGTTTTTAATGGCAGAATTACACTCGGAGGTTTGCCATTGCCTGCCGAGGGACGATGCGATGTTGCTTTCACCAGGGTTTGAACCCAGGTGCTGCGGAGTGGAGCGCGCACTGCAACTTCACATACGCGGTTTTGCATTTTGTTGTACTGTGTGTACTTTAAACGACGATATGTATGTATGTATGTAAAACAAAATGTAATTAATCGGAAAACTAATCATTTTGATAAATCAAAAATAATTATTCTTTGGTTAATCAACTAATCGGCTTTCGATTAAACAGCTTGTTCGATTAATTGACTAATCGATGGCTGTGACTATCGAAACTATCAATCGATAGTTTCCCAGCTCTAAATTGTATAATGACCTGGTTTCTATATTATGTATGTAGTATCATTGAAATTTTTATGAAAACTCATTGAATAACTCAGTGAGAGGGCAGGACCAGGATGAATTTATTTAACCAAAAATTTATTCAAGCAAAAATGTTTTGGGTAGGCGTCGCACAATGGGACTATAGCGGCCAAAAGTAGTAAAAACGGTTTAGCGTATTCTGAAAAAGTAATTTCGCAGATACATAGCAAAATATCCAGCTTACCCAAACCAAAAGGAATTTTTGATAAAAGTAAATAGTTGCAATCATGACACGAGCTTAAAGTAGGAACAATGCGAAAAAAAAAATTTGTAAGAAAAAATTTTGATTTTGTCGCAAGTAATTTGAATTAATTTTTCCACTTGTGGGCATATATAAAAAGCCAATCTGATTGAGGAGCTGTTTTTGAATATATCTGTGGTCAAGCATTGCTCTAAATTTTTATAAATCTTGTGAAATATATAAAATAGTTTATTTTTAAATTCTACATAATTTTGTGCCTATAAAATTTTTCGAGTGCTTACTTTAAAAAGGGATATTTAAAAAGGACCTAGGAAGCGAGCTAAATTATACTTAGGACAAGTAAACATTAAATATGCGTGTCATATCTCAAATACTTCCAGCTAGGGACACGAATTTCAATACGATACGATACCAAATCGATACTTTTGGCATTCGATACCGATATTTTCTACTCGATAATTTTAAAACGATATTTTTTGGAATCGAGTACCAGAACCCTAGTATCGTATCGAATGTCATATAGCGTTTTCTTTTCTCAAAAAAAGTGCTGCCCTTTTATGTGGGAACTCTTACTTTGCGTTGCCCTGAAACCTCAGAAAATGAGAGAATGAAACAGAAATTATACTACTCCGTCACAATTTATTTATAGAAATTATTAAAGCTGAATTATTCACATGGCCTGTAAGTCTTTAGTAGTTTTAAAGCAAATACTTATTTCTGATACGGAAAATAATTGTAATTTTACAAGCGTAAATTAAAAATCAACCGTGCAACTCTCACACTCACGTTTATTTGAGGGCTGACAAGGCAGCACTTTTGCCGGATCAGAGCGCAACCTGCTGAGAAAAGAACACGACGCCTTGTGAAAGGACTGAGAAAAGAACATGAAAATTTGACAGCGCTAACTCAAGGCAGAAAAGGTGCAGCCTTTTTTCGAGAAAAGAAAACGCTAATAAACTCACATTCCAACACTGAGGGAAAAAAATTTTATAATTAAAAAAAAACGTGCTAAATTGAAAAAATACGCATATGAAAGAGCACCAACCCAACTCGTTTTAAATTTGAGTATATACGTTATAAAATATGTGGTTGTGAAGTGCGCTGATGCTTTTTCGTAATTAAGAAGACAAAAAAAATTAATTTTATGTTCCGTCTGATGGTAATTGAACCCGGACCCTCTTCGCCGCAACCAATTGTATCAAGCGTCTTTGCACACTCAGCTACAGCCATACATGTAAAGGTGTTTTCAAATGTTGAGTTTGAATCAACATCACAGCGCGCGATTAGTGCATTATGTCATACCATATACATATGTATGTGTTGTCACCGCTGTGCATGCTTTGTATATATATACTTTCTAAATTACATATGAAAAAGCATCCGAGACGTGCAAAACGCCATCCGTGTAGNTTCTGATAGGGAAAATAATTGCATTTTTACAAGATTAAATTAAAAATCAACCATGCAACTCTCACCCTCACGTTTATTTGAGGGCAGAAAAGGCAGCACTTTCGCCGGATCAGAGCGCAACCTGCTGAGAAAAGAACACGACACCTTGTGAAAGGGCTGAGAAAAGAACATGAAAATTTGACAGCGCTAACACAAGGCAGAATAAGTGCGGCCTTTTTCCGAGAAAAGAAAACGCTATCAGATAAATTTTTTGGTTTTTGGTATCGATATTTGGAATATCGAGTCTTTTTATTCCGATATTAATGGGTACCCGATATTTTTAAAGCGATACTTTAAATGAGTACCGTATCGATACTTTCGGTTCGATATCGTGTCCCTACTTCCAGCTGCGAGGAACTGCGAGTTCAGCTTCTATTCTTCCTTTTATAGACCTCTTGTAAAATTTATTGATTTTTTTTTTGTAGAGCTGAAGGGAAAGACTGGTGTGTACATAAAATAAATAATATGCAATATAAAATGGAAATTGAAGAAGATGTAGATATTAACGACCTATTAATCACATTCAACATTCAGCCAAAAATGAACGCTTCTCTGGACGAGATCCGTTTTCGATGGCAAGAGTCCTGCTGGCTTTAGCTCAGCTTTTGTTGTATAAAATGTAGGTAAAATTGAAAGTTTCAGTGTAAATTCACATCCTCAACATAATTTAGTATGCAGGTATTGTAAAGGTTTTCGTTTTGTCATTTTTAAAATGAAGTAATGGGGACTTCTTTAGAAAAAAGTGGGTAGGTGCTGTGACCAATGGTAACTTTTGTACCACCTCTGTATGCTGAAAGCCATACAGAGCCCCCTGAGACAACTCCGGAGAAGTTGTTATTCATCCAGCGGGAGTGTTGAGCATGATTTGGGGTGCCAGCAATTAACTACTTTAGTAGGTTTTGTTCTGCTGCAGTTGAGAAATGCATGTGCATAAACAATTTCTAATATGAAATGTATGCGCATACAGCTTTTCACATGCTTGTGTGTACAAACATGCTTTATATCCGGTTTGGTACCAGTTGCTTGGGCTGAAGTATACCTTGCGGCACTAGGTGTTATATTTTGATATAGGAAGCAAGGGATTTCGAAAAGGAGTAAGGTACTTGTTTAATTTTTTCTCGTTTATATTCAATGAAAAGCAAATCTGCTAAGTCCAAAACAGACATTGGCAAAGGGTGCTGTTTTTGTGACTTTAAGCCTACTCACGTTAAAAACGGGGGATGAACGAACGCCAGCGCAAAGCGTGCTGTCTTGCAAATACAGCCACCACAAGTAAACGATGCTTATAACAGCTCATACTGATATTGACTTCGGCAAACCTGTACTCCGAATGATCGTGCACGAAACCAGCAACCGCCGTATTTGATCGACTGCCAAAAGCACGATACTGCATTTGGACGGTTGCCGAAAGCATGAGAGCTTATGTAAAAGACTGGCGAAGGCAAGATGCCGCAGTTAGCTAACTTGATTTGTTGCAGAAGTCAAACCGCCGCCTTTGGTTTGTTGCTGAAGGCGGGTTTGACGTGTTGCCGAAGTGATGATACTGTAGTTCAAAAACATTCAACGACACTTGCTTGTTTGAAATGAAGCATTGATATGTACATACATACATACGTACGTATGCACATTCCTCACAACTAGCCAGCAGTGAGCAAAGCAATTGAATGGTAGACGCGCTATAAATACATACATACATGCATACGAGACGTTAAATTACCCTTTACCTGATTCGTCGTCATTTCAGCAACAAGTCAAATGGCTTTCAGCAACAAGTCAGATGATTTTCAGCAACAAGTCAAACCACTTCTGCAACAAATGATGACTCATGTTTTCGGAGCCGTTCAGCTGCCACGTTTTCTGGTTTCGTGCACGATCATTCAGAGTACAGATTTGCCGAAGTCAATATCAGTATGAGCAGTTATAAGCATCGTTCACTTGTGGTGGCTGTATTTGCAAGACAGCACGCTATGCGCTGGTGTTCAGTCATCCTCTAATTCCGTTTAGGTATCGATACAACGCCGCTGCTCAGTCATACAAAGCAGCGGTATTGATTGAGTATGAAACAGTTGACGATCAACCAATGCCAATCCCTGGTCCAAAAGAGGAACCGAAAATCCGACAAAACCAAATAATAAATCGTTCCCATAATTTAACATGCAAAACAAAAACAAATTGGGAAAAATTGTTTTTGTTTTGCTTTATAATTTTTGGGAATATTTGTTCATGTAAAATTCGCGATAGGGCCGAATACGAAATTTATTAATAAAGATCGAATCCTTATTATTCGTTTAGAGTTTTGCTGTGCTTTAAACACGCAAGATGTTGTGTTCAAATATTTGCGAAATACTTGAAGGAATTGGCTATAAGAAGTTTTTTCCTATCCAGTAAAATTAAAAAAAAAAATGGACTTAGGAACTTTACACTTTAAGCTAGTGATTGAGCGCTGCCCCTGCCCGATGTTAAAATCGTGCTGGACGAGTTTAACGCCAGGATGGGCAAGGAAGGGATTTTTGTTGCAACAGTCGGAAAATTCAGCCTCCATGACAATACTTCCGACAACGGAGAAAGGCTGATCGACTTTGCCGTATCCCGGCTGAGCTGTTAAAGCCAGCGGCGAAGAGATCGTCGGGCACATGTACCAGCTATTAGACAGAATTTGGTCTGATGAATACGTGCCTGAAGATTGGAATCTCAGTGTACTTTGTGCAATCCACAAGAAGGGAGATTCCGCTGTTTGCGCCAATAATCTTCTCAATATTGCATAAAAGGTTATTTCGACGATACTGTGTGAAAGACTGAAGCCCTTAACGAACCAACTGATCAGACCTTAAGTCAACCATTGACCGGATTTCCCAGCACGTCAAATTCTGGAAAAGACACGCGATGTGCAAATCGACACACACCATATTTTTGTCGATTTTAAAGCTGCTTTTGATAGCTTGAAGAGGAGCCGCCTGCACGATAACATGTCTAAATTTGGGATCCCCGTAAAACTAATACGGCTATGTAGAGTGACGTTGAGCACACCTTTCAGCTCTGTCCAAATAGAGAAGGACCTCTCCGTGCCGTTTGAGACCAAACGAGGTTTTAGACATTCTCATGCTACTTTTCCAATCGGGTGCTGGAAAGCGTCATAAGAGCTGTCAATCTGAATAGCAGCGGCACCATATACAGCAAGAGAGCAGGACGCTGCTGTCGCAGCATTTTGCAGCTTAGAAATAAAAGCTAACGAGGTTGGTCTGGTAGTGAACGAGGACAAAACAACACAAAAAGTCTTCGTGTATTGGGACACACGTCATTGTTGGCAGTCATAGCTTTGAAGTAGTGAAGACTTTGTTTACTTAGGATCCACCAATAATATCAGTCTGGAGATAAATCGAAAAATATTTCTTGCCAACAGGTGCTACTTTGGGCACGGTAGGCAATTTAAAAGCAGCGCCCTCTCTGCAGTTTTGTAGCCCATTCAATTTTAGATCAATAAAGTGCAAGTTTGGAGTCGTTAAAAGCTACCGTTGATTTTTTAAAATTTTTTTGTGGAGCGTGAAGCAAACGTAAAAAATTTGTTTGTTTCATTTTTCAACATAATTAAATAAAAAAAACAGAGCCCTTTTAAAAAATTTCCACGGATAGATCGACGCGAAATTTAATTGTATTTTATTAAATAAAAAAAGAAGCTTGAAATCGGTGCATATTTGGGCTCTCAAAATTGATTTGTCGTTTTTCGCCCCACTGTGCGCCGCAATGCAAGCGGGTATTGGCTATTTATCTATGCCAATTGTACGTACGGTACGTGTGTTTGTGAATGTGAACAACCGAAATGATTTTAATGAAATTTTCTCATGTGTTTTAGTTGATCCCTGTATATTTTAGGTGCAAAACTTAAAACGCCAGGTGGCGCTGTAGTCGAGTTATTACTAAAAATCTTATTTATGATCCCATTTGCCTCATAATCGAGATATAAATATATTGGTAACGGTAAGGGCAATAATATTGTAAAAAAAGAGCTGCAATGCGGCACTGGATTCCAGTTATTGATAAAAATCGTGAAGTGGAGACACTCGGAGACACCAAGGATCAAAGTGAAATTACCACCGTTAAATTGGCCACCTGAAACATTGCGGTCCTTGGCAATTAAACAGAATAAAGACAATTCTTGATGAATGTCTACAAATACAATTGTAAGACATCTATGGTATTTCGTCTGAAATAAGTCTATGTATATTGAATTTCTGTGGGCCAATGATACTTCCCCATTTTGAAATTGCCACCAACTATACTATACAGATTCAAGGACGATTCACCATCGAACCGGATCAGTGTTGCCGCAGGATCCTCTTCACGACATAACGCTTTCGTTAGGTTACGACGGACAGGACGGCAATGGAGGATATGATTTCTGATTACCACAAAACCAAACCAAACCAATAACAAAAAGGATTAAGGGCGGGATGCAGTTCGCCGAGTCTGCTAGTATAATATATTGTGGTAATAATAGCGCCGAATCAGCTACAATTGATAGTACTTAGTAGGTCGAATAAGGAAACGGATAAGCAACAACAGTTTATGGGTGTGCATAGCTCAGTGGTTAGATTAGCTAACTTTATACATTGATGATGCGGGTTCGATCCCCGCCGAAATCTGGAGAAAGAAGTCTGAAGAGGAGATGTGGTGATGGTACGAAATAGCAGCTATAACTTCTACCGCTTTGTTTTTTCCATTTTTCATAAAATAAAAAAATCGAGGTACAAAGCTCAAGAACACTTGAAATAAATATTAATATGCCACAATAACATAAAAATGGTATGCTATAATCCGTTCGTAACTATTCATCGCGTTGCGAACCAAAAACAGAAAATTCGAAGGTCTTAATCGGCTGTTTTGATAGAAGCAAATATCATTGCAAGTGATGATCGAAATTTAAAACTAAGAGTTTATTAGTCATTTGTAAGGAAGTTTTTTAATTAATTTAACTAGAATTGATTCTTTTGCCGCTGCACCTGCTTTATGCAACAATTGCATGGATACGCAAAGAAGATTGTTAGGAGATATTGCTATTCCATTAGGTTCTATTTATGATAAAATGTCAGTTGTGTAATTCATTTTACTGATACATATCGTCACTACACACGAATAAAGGCGCGCTAGTGTCTTGACGGCAAAAAAATACGCGTAAAAAAATCTTACGAAACAAGACGCTTAGGGAAAACTTCGGCGACGAAAGACGCGAAACCTAGTTGGCGGCGAAGAAAGACGCGCAAACATAGATTTATACCTAGCCAAGGACTGTCACTTCAGCATCATTCCCTAAAACCTCTTTGGAGAATTTACATACTGTTACACCTGCAAACATAGTCGACGGCGAAAATAGGTTTACGGGTCTTCCTTGGCCATCAAATATTCTAACGCGTCTTTCTTCGCCGTCAACTATGTTAAGAGTCTTTCTTCGTTGAAGTTTTTTACGTCTTTTTTCGCGTTCAACTTTTGAGCTCGCGCCTTTATTCGTGTCTAGTGACTATATATATATATTAATGTACTTGTATAAATGTTTAAAGATTTATTAAAAACTTTCAAAAGCGGTTTAAGTGTTGTGGAGGAAGAGCTTGGGCTAAGTATAAAATCTTGGTCAGTGGCTTTTCTATGGCAGTTTTGCGGTTCTTCGCTGAAGTTATGAACATGAACCAAAATAAGTTAATACAATCGCCATTCGGAGTCGGCGTTAAACCGTGAGTCCGTTCCCTTTGTGTAACAACATCAAGGCGTACGCCACAAATCAGAGTAGAACCTTGGCCAAATACTAACATACAGTGTAAGCGCCAATCTATTGTTATTATTAATAGAAATATTGGGCTAATACCATGTACTACATTCGTATACATAGTTTTTATTTTCCCTATAAACATTCGGACTCATTTTAGAGTCAAAAAATTCTCAGTTGTAACCCTCCTTATGAGTTCAAAAAAAGATTCGGAAAAGAACATATTTCCCTTCTTAGAAGGGCACGCCAATACGAGTCCAAGTTAGGAGTCATATATGGATTTCATCGAATTACAACTCCCCATATCATTTTATGAAAAAAATATATTAGTCATGACCAGGGAACGGATTTATGGAAATTGCCTTTTTTCTGCTAAAGAGATAGAGTATATTCGATTAAGAATGTCCACGATTTAGCTTTCCCTGATTCCATATATACACATTTGATGTTGCTTTTTTTTGCCTTTTCTACCATTAAAAAAGTGATTATAGCATTTACAATTTTTTTTTTTTAAGATTAAAAAATATACATATGCCCATGCGGCTTATAGAAGCGCAGGGACCTCTTGCCAAATTGGTGTTGGAAAAATTTAAAGCGGTTTTTTCAGCTAACGTAGGCTTGGAGACAATAAGGGGTGTGGATAAAACTGTAAAAGGCGAGGAAAACGCCCTTATTTCTGATAATATGAACGTTTCAAACGTTCCATATTTAAATTGGGCTCCACTTGTGCTTGGGCTTTTCTTCGCGAAAATCTAATGAAAATGCTGCCAGAAAACTTCAAAACGCATCTTGTGGTTCAATGTTACTACAACTATACAGATTAAAGTTTTATGAGTTAGAAACTCGAAAGGATAAAATAGTCAAAGATTCAAAGTACAAATTTTTCATATAATGAAACTAGTTCATAGTTATTCTCTTTTTACTTGTAATATAAACATTTCTAAAATAAACGTATTTTTTGATTGTTCTTCGTATTTTCTGTCTTTTTTTAGTGGCTTATTCTGCTTTTTTTGCAATGCCTAGTGCCTTTTCCAGCCTTTTAGCTATTTTGTTTTGCCTTTTTTGCAATGCCTAGTGCCTTTTTCTGCCTTATTCGCTATTTTATTTTGCCTTTTCCAGCCTATTTCGTTATTTTATTTTGTCTTTTTTATAGGTTTTTAGGTCCTAAAAATCCGTTCCAGTCAGTCTGGTTTGCTGTTCTCAAAACCATATTTATAACCATGATAAAACAATAGGAACCCAGTAGCGAAAATGGTCACCCGTGACATCGTCACTAATGAGGATTTAGTGACACGATCGCACTTGCTGTGAATCCTAAACGACATATAGCTGACAATGAACTGGTGACAATGTCATGCAGGTGTACTCCTATCAGAGACTTATAACAGACAATGTCTTGCAGCGGTCACTTATAGAAAGTCCATTGCAGGACATTGTCGCTTGAATGTCATTAATGATCACTGCATGACCAAGTCATGCAGATGACATCAACGACGAAATTACCATTTATATGAAAAAGTCATGAACGACTTCTATACAAACGGAGCCCAAAGTTATTTAAGACGTAACTTTTCCCTACAAGACTCTTAAGTAACTAATACATGACATTCGCTACGGGGGTACTTTTTGCCGAAAGTGCAGTTTTCGTACATTTTTCGTATCCGGAAACGTTCAGAAAACGATTTCCATATTTGTTAGTTTTTCGTATCCGAAAAATGTCATCATCTTATTTCAAAACAGTAATTTTAAAATATTTGTTCAAACTGAACATTTGAAAACATGTATATGTATTCGTCAGAAGCTGAGTGTGCAGAGAAGTGTGCTACTATTTGTTAGCTTTCATGAGGTCCCAGGTTCGAATTCCGTCAGAAGCAACACATTAAAATTTTTTATTCAAATTAAAATAATTGCTGAATCTTAAATTTGTTTTTTGTTTGGTTTCCTGTAACTATGAAAACGGTTTCTGTGAAGCTCATAATGAAATCGTTTTCAACGAAAAATTGAGTCAGACAAATTTCAGAAAAACAGCCGAAAGCGCATCCGTTTTACAACCATTTTCGGTAGTTTTCTGCACATACCTTGATCTGAAAAACGTCCGAAAACGGAATCGGAAAACGGATGAAACATCAGGTTTTTATACGAAATTGTTTCCATTTTCGGATACGTTTCCGGATATTTTGCTGGTTGGGTAAAATTTTAAAATTAAATTGCTTGCAAACGTCAAGAATTTCAAAGATTCCTCTCAGCGGTTCTACCCAAAATGTATTCAACAAAGTGTGATTGAATTTGACATTGCTCTCAGAGGAACCATCCTACAAAGTCAAATTGAAAAAAATTTGTATGAATTTTGAATCGATTGTTTATATTTTTTGGCATAATAGTACCTTAAAAGAGAGCCTACCTTTGTTGTCAATCACACCTTGTTTAATACACCTTGCTTCTACCCATGATACAATTATTAAAGGTATTCTGCCTTATCCTGAGTTTCGCCTGAAAAAAAATTCACCCGAAAATTTGTCATCCGCCCATAGTAAAACCATGGAAACCAAAAGTAAAAAGTGAACCGGTTCGGGGAAAATTAAACTCATGATAAGGCGGATTGTCTTCCCAGAGAGTTTTGCTTCATATCGAAATTCGTGCTCCCTTATTTTCATTTTGACGCATTTCAATGTTGATTCTTTTACTCTTAGTTGGCTCTGCTTTTGGTTTTCGCTCAATTAAATTTTTATAATTAAAAGAAAAAGAAAAAACGTTTCAAATAAATTTAACAATAAACATTTTTGGTTTGTTTACTAAGCAAATGTTTATTTTTCGGCTTTTGCAAATTAAAGAATTTCTCTGCCAGAAGGTTTGTTTAAAAAAAATGCGTGGACATATATGATACATGGTGAATAGAAATATCCCTTTTCCCTTACAGTCAACCTTTTATTGTGGGCAACAGTGATATTTTTCAAATAATGCAGATCGGAGTATGCGCTCTCTGAGAAGACAATACCTGTAATTATTGTACCATGGGTTCTACTCATGATACAAAAAAATAGGTAGTTCCATTTAATGACATTCGTTGTTGTTGTTAGCCATTTGACTTCTAATAAAATTATGACATTTCATAAAATTAATGCTACCTGATCACCAGAAGTAATATGTATTTTTTTTTAAGCAGAAGATTTCATCAGTCCACTCAAAGATGTGGAATATGATGGACTAGAAAATTTGAAATAATTTCGAAAATGGTGTTGTCGAAACAAGATTTCAGAACGCATGAAGAAAGTGATCAAAGCTATATTCATTCATATTATGTTAGTTGTTTATCGGAGGGCGGTCTGTACAAGTCAACTTCCAGTTTTTTGCATACATAGGAAATTTTAAATTCAAAATTTGTTGAGCTCAATGGTGTTGTTTTATTTTATTGACAAAATATATATATTCCAGGTAATGTATGTAAGTAAAACAAAACTATAATCAAAATAAAAGCCTTGGGTATCAGTTCAGACAAGATACATGCATCACTAAGGGTTAATTCGTTTATTTATACTTTTTGACATTACCTTAAAAGAGAGCCGCAATGAGTCGTCAATCACACCTTGTTTAATACACCATGGTTCTACCCATGGTGAAATAAATATAAGGTGATGTCACTTACATAACCCCACTTTTTCTGCATGCCAATTGCGGCCATGCATTTCGGGGTAGCAGAATAAGGGCTAACAGTTTAGGATTATTTTTACTACTTTCTGGGTACTATTTCCAATACATACATATATCAGTGTGGGGTCCACCAGTTAAATGACGCTTGCATCAATAAAATATTTTTTCTGTAAACCAGTGTAATTACAGTTTCATTTTTTCGCTCAAAATAAATTATTATTACTTAATTTTTATTTTTTCGATCAAATATATTGATTTTAATAATTATTATTCAGTTATATTTTTCTACCTTAAAATTATTATTTGCATACCTTTAAGGCCACACACATATGATGATGATTAATACTTAAAAAATAAGGGCTATTTTCCGTCTTTCATTTATTCATATTAAAACAAATTAAATTGTACCGTTCTCTTTATTTAATTATTCTTAAATTCTACTAAAATTTCATATTAGCCCGCATGGAATTTTATTTGTATTTTTTTCTTAAGTTCTGAAGTACATGTAGTAGCGTACTTAGTTTTTAAATATCCTAACTTTAAAGGGAATTTTATTACGACCTTTATTTTCGTTAGCATTTTAAAATTGAATTTCTGAATTCTATCAGTTATATTATAAAATAATTATGCGTTTAAACTGTTAGACCAAAGTGCATTATCGTAGCCAACTGAGGCACTGCTCCAATAATCTGTTGGATATGTATAGTTCATATTTTATCAAAAATTTACTTACAAAATCGCAATTATTGGAAATTATCGCTCAAATTTTGCAAAGAATTTGAAACAAAGAAACAGTTACTACGTTTATACGTAAGCTATTTGCAAGTAAAAATAATTTACAAATACCTAACTCACTGTTTATTCGATGGTGAAAAATTATTTTTTAATATTGCCTGATTATAAAAAGGCAATAAGATAAGATGACCATCGAAAAAGAAAATAAACCTGCGCTGGGTAGAACCATGGTGAAATATTAATAAGGTCTTGTCACTTAGGGGGTGGTTGTTGTAATTTTGGCAATTTCGGCATATCAGCGTTACAGTAATGCCTACTCTATTCATTCCAATTTCATTTCTAGGCAAAATGGGACAAACAATTTTGTGAAAAAAGTAGGCGTAAGTATCACTTACTACGTTTATACGTTTATTTGCAAATAGCTTACGTATGAACGTAGTAACTGTTTCTTTGTTTCGGTTTTGCTTTAACTTTTCGTTATAAATTCATTGGAAAATTTGATCGATAATTTCCAATAATTGGGATTTTGTAAGTAAATTTTTAGTAAAATATATACTATACATATTTATTTGGTCTACAGAAAAATGTTTTCTTACAGACAAATGAGAATAGAACATTTAGATACATAGTAATTTATAACAATAATAATAATAAAAAGAACAGCATAAAATAGCAGGTTTGGTTTAGTTTAAACGCATAATTATTTTATAATATAACTGATAGAATTCAGAAGTGTAATTTTATAATGTTAACGAAAATAAAGGTCGTAATAAAATTCCCCTTAAAGTTAAGATATTTAAAAACTAAGTGCGCATATATGTATGTACATGTACTTCAGAACATAAGGAAAAAATACAAATAAAATTCCATGCGGGCTAATATGTCATTCTTAGTAGAATTTAAGAATAATTAAATAAAGACAACGGTATAATTTAATTTGTTTTTGTGTGGTACGACCGTGTGGCATTTAAGTTTTGCAAATAATAATTTAAAGTAGAAAAATATATCTGAATAATAATTATTAAAATCAGTATATTTTATCGAAAAAATAAAAATTAAGTAATAATAATTTCTTTTGAGCGCCAAAATTATACTGTAATTACTCTGGTTTACAGAAAAAATATTTTATTGATGCAAGCTTCATTTAACTGGTGTGGGGTACTGATATATGTATGTATTGGAAATAGTACCCAAAAAGTATTAAAAATAATCCTAATCTTTCTGCTACCCCAAAATGCATGGCGGCAATTGGCATGCAGAAAAAGTGAGGTTATGTAAGTGAACTCTCTGTGAAGACAATACCTGTAATTATTGTACCATGGGTTCTACCCATGATTCAATTATTAAAGATTTTGTAAGTAGCTTTTTCTAAAATTTGACACTCCCACCCACAGGGATAGTTTTTGGAAGCAGGAGAAAAAGGAACAGTCCAGCGCCTTTGTCTAAATTTAAACGTAGTATACGTTAAGAGCATATGGGTGTTTCCAGCGGAAGGTCCACCACGACAAAAAAAATAAAAGTTTTATATCTAACGTATTTACGGGCCGATTTGTCTGCTTTTTAAAATATATACTGGCTATGTAAGTAGAATCATCTTTGCATAAAATGGTCTTCCTAGGTTGTGCCAAGGTCGAGATATTTCGAAAAACCGTATTTATGGTCTGAGTTGGTTCGAATTTGGCGTATGTGGTTGAAACATAATAAATCATAGATTTCTAATAAATTGACCCTTAATTGGCGCTGAAGTCAAAATATAAAGTATATTCTACATAAAATACATGTTTTATTTGCGTTAAAAATTCATTTAAAAGCAATATTAACAAAAATATAACGATGGAAATTTATGTCACGTGACGCCACGTCACGTCACGTTTCACACTTGGGGTTGTAAAAGAGAATTGAAACAATTTGCATTAATTCAAAAAACTCTAAAAACAACTAGAATTGCTCCAAATCATATTAAAATAAGTTTCATGAAGATAGCCATCCACAATTCGCAGAGTTTTGCGATTTTGTAAGAAAAGAAAAAATCAACTTCCATTTTTTGTCACGTAACGACACTCTCTTTAAATGCTTATATTTCAGGACCAAGCAGTTCGATTGAGTTCATTTTTTGGTTAAATATAGAGCTAATTATGTGCTATACAATGGCCCAAAAAAGTTAAAGAAAACAACTGGAATTCCTTTTTTGTATCACTTTGAAATCGTACGACTGTCACGTGCGCCACCATGGGAATGCCCATATCCAAGTCAAAAACGAAAGCACACACTAAGAAAAAAATATCGATAACAAAAGCGCTAATAATCTTCTTCTTCTTCTTCTGATCTTTCCATCGCAGTGGGGGCCTCCCTCTTCCTCTGCTACCACCAGCGGGTTCCGAGTTCAGAGCTGGAGCGTCGGTGTCCATTCGAACGACATGACCAAGCCAGCGGAGCCGCTGTACTATGTCCATACCGTTGTAAAGCTCATACAGCTCATCGTTCCATCGTCTGCGGTACTCGCCGTCGTCAACGCGTAGAGGCCCGTAAATCTTCCGCAAAATCTTTCTCTCAAACAATCCAAGAGCCGCCTCATCGGATGTTGTCATTGTCCATGCTTCTGCGCCATATACCAGCACGGGCATGATGAGTGACTTATAGAGCGCGGTTTTCGTACGTCGAGAAAGGACTTTACTCCTGAATTGCCTACTCAGTCCAAAGTAGCACTTGTTGGCAAGAATGATTCTACGTTGGATTTCAATGCTGACATTATTATCGGGTGTTAATGCTGGTTCCCAAGTAAACGAAATTCTCTACTTTCTCGAATTGTAACTGTCAACAGTGACGTGGGTGCCAAGGCGCGAATGTGCTGACTGTTTGTTTGATGACAGGAGATACTTCGTCTTGTCCTCGTTTACCACCAGACCCATTCGCTTTGCTTCCCTATCCAACTTGGAAAAGGCAGAACAGACTTCGCGGCTTTTGTTAGCGATGATGTCGATGTCATCGCTAATAATATCAATAGCAAATTCGATAAAAACCTCGACAAAGAAATCGATGAAAACATCGATACCAAAATCGATCGAAAAATCGATATGAATCCACTTTGAGATTTTTTACAACGCTTTTATCAACTTGCAATGTTGTATTTATGGCAAACCTAGTCTGGACATCAACCTCGTCGTAGGTATCATATCAAAGACATACAATTAGAAAAACTCTAGAGATAAATGTAGCTCCGCCAGAAGAAGTTAAATATTGCGCCTAAATATATGCACTATTTATATACGTCACAGCGGAAATGGACGACGCGCCATTTCTTGAAATGAAATAAACAATGTTTATACTAAATGTGAGCAAACATTTTGCTTGCATAGTCTTCTGTTCTCTTTCACTGCAAGTTGAATTATTTTAATATCTATTGCAAAATTTTGTACAGACGAGACTAAAAAGTAGAAAATAAATAAAATAAAATAAACTTTTTAATATACAACGCTTTTATAAATAGACTAAAAAGTAGAAAATAATGTTTCTCAGTCCCACAGAATTTGTTTTGATAACTTTTGATTTTGAAATTTTAGCAAAAGTCGTTATAAACAATTAATGACATTGAAAATGAAAAGCGTGGGGCGCATGCAGTACAAAGCATATTGAACATTGGCTAACACAGTCGCGATTGGCGATCCGTGCCGGACGAACTCGGGAAGAATAAAAAGACCACGCAGCTACTGAACGACTGAGGCAGGGAACGTGATGTATGTACATCGTCAAATGAGAAGTGCCGTCTCCACGAATATCGACAAATACATTTCGGCATTTAAGGGAATTTCGTCTCTTTAGCCTACATTGAATTTCTGAAGTCTAACGAATCTCACCCATTTTGTCTTGTTGTCGCCAGCGAATTAGGAACACACATTTCTTCAAATTTAAAAAGTAAAAACTTCTCTACTAAAAATTCAAGAATGTTCTTAAAACTTGCAAAGAAATTTGGAAAGGAAATATCCCTGTTTTTGTTTTTATGAGTAGGGTGGGAGTGTCATTGATAAAATTAGAGCGAGAGAAAGTTTTTCTTACAAAACTTTTCATTATTGAATCATGGTACACACATGGTACTACATTTTGACGCAGTTCAATGTTGATTCTTTTAAAAGAAAAACCGTTTGAAATGAAGTGAGCCATACAAATTTTAAATTCATTTACCAGCAGATGTTCTTTTCCGGCTTTTGCAAATTAGATAAGTTCTCTGCAAGATTTATTTAAAAAAATACGTATAGATTAGGGATACCAATCCCGGGATCCCGGGATCCCGGTGTTTTTGACGTCCCGGAAATCCCGAAAATTTTTAAATATCGAATTGATAGTAAGAATTTGTTTATGAAATTTGAAGTATGATTTTTGTAAAATGTCGTTTTGAGTGCAATTAACAAAAAGCTTGAAACTGTACTTTTAAATTGCAGTCTGAGCCTTTTTTGAAGAAGATTTCAATGAATTTACTCATAGCGTCGCTAATGTAAACGAAACAGAGAGTTTTAAGGAAAAGTTAGATAATTTTTTAGATCAATCTACTTAAAACTTCCTCAAATCGAAAAACGAGAAACGTGCTGGTAAAAGAAGTTCAAATATTTTTTAATGGAGGAGATAGGGGTCATTATCTTCAAATGGATTATGTCTACCTTTTGGAAGTTGAGCCTAAAAGTGTTGATGCCGAAATATGTTTTTCATCAGTAGGTTTTGTATGTAAAAACTGCAGGTCAAGCTTGGAAGACTCCGCTTTGAATGCTTTGCTGCTCTTATGAAAACATTTTAAGTGCAATAATAACAACACCGGAAAAAAGGGGTGTGTGTTTTTAACCAGACCCACCTACCAACATGTAATTCCACCCGCTGAATCCGATTCTGAGATCCGTTTGACTCGTACACCCTCAAAATTTCAAGTAAATTGCGAAAAAAATGGCAAAAAATTCTCCATTCGCCATTTCTTTATAGAGTAGAATAAACATGTTTAGAAAAATTGTTTTTGTATATTTTTGTTTTATGTTTTTTTATTAATCGTTACTTTCAAAAGTACCTGGTATTTAAATTATTATTTGTGATGTATACGTTCCTCAATCACATGATTTTTTAAATACAATTGAAAAAATGTTTTACTTTAAAATTTGTCTGATTGAATAAATAAATATCGCTAGCGTAGAGTGCACAGTTGCTAAGTCCCAATTTAAAAATTATAAAGGAGAGCAAAAAACTTCGTATAGCCATTTTCTTCAAGTATTTCGCAAAACTTTGAATACAACATTTTGCCTGTTTAAAGCAAAGCAAAACTCCATACGAATCAGAGGGATTCGATCTTTATTAAAAGATTTCGAACTTTTTTGGCCTTATCGAATTTTCGGAGCTTTTTTTGGCCTTAGCAAATTTCCCTTTCATTGAATATAAACGAGAAAACATAAAACAAGGACCTTTACCCTTTTCGAAACGTTGCAATATTAATTATATCAAAATATGATTTTTCATTAAAAGTGAAGTTAGCAACTTTTCACTCTAAGCTAGCGATATATGAGTTTTACAATCAGTTTATCGTAAATTTTAAATAGTTTTATTTCATGGTATGTTTAAATGCTTTCAGATATTGAATTTTTACTCATATTCATAAAATTTATTACTCAATTTGAAGCCCGGGATAAATCCCGGGATCCCGGGATTACCTAAAAAATATCCCGAAATCCCGGGATCCCAATTTTACTGATATTTTGCCATCCCTAGTATAGATATATGGTATATGGGGTATGGAAATATCCCTTTTCCCTAGCAGTAGACCTTTTACTGTGGTAACAATGATATTTTTTAAATAAGGCAGATCGGAGTATGCGCTCTCTGGGAATACAATACCTGTAATTATTGTATCATGGGTTCTTCTTCTTCTTATTTGGCGCTGTAACCGCCTAAGCGATTTTGGCCGAGTCCAAAACAGCACGCCACTCATCTCTCTCTTCTGTGCTAACTGACGCCAATTGAAAATGCCAAGTGAAGCCAAGTCCTTCTCCACCTGGTCTTTCCAACGCAGAGGAGGCCTTCCTCTTCCTCTGTTACCAGCATCGCGGCCCGCGTTGAATATTTTCAGAGCAGGAGCGTTTCTGTCCATCCGAACGACATGGCCAAGCCAGCGGAGCCGCTGAATTTTAATTCGCTGCACTATGTCTATATCGTTGTAAAGCTCATACAGCTCATCGTTAAATCGTCTGCGATATTCGCCATCACCAACGCGTAAAGGTCCGTAAATCTTTCGCAGAATCTTTCTCTCGAAAACTCCAAGAGCCGCCTCATCAGATGCTTTCATTGTCCATGCTTCCGCGCCATACACCAGCACAGGCATGATGAGTGACTTATAGAGTGTGATCTTTGTACGACGAGAGAGGACTTTACTTCTCAATTGCCTACTCAGCCCAAAGTAGCACTTGTTGGCAAGAGTGATTCTCCGTTGGATTTCAAGGCTGACATTATTATTGGTGTTAATGCTGGTTCCCAAATAAACGAAGTCGTCTACTTTTTCAAACTTGTAACTGTCAACAGTGACGTGGGTGCCAAGACGCGTATGCTCTGACTGTTTGTGTGCTGACAGGAGATACTTGGTTTTGTCCTCGTTCACCACCAGACCCATTCGCTTTGCTTCTCTATCCAATCCCGAGAAGGCAGAACAGACGTAGCCCTTGTTTTTACCGATAATATCGATGTCGTCGGCATACGCCAGCAATTGTACGCTCTTATAAAGTATTGTGCCTGAGCGGTTCAGTTCTGCGGCTCTTATTATCTTCTCCAACATAAGATTAAAGAAATCACACGAAAGGGAGTCCCCTTGTCTGAAACCTCGTTTGGTATCAAACGGCTCGGAGAGGTCCTTCCCTATTCTGACGGAGCTGGTGGTATTGCTCAACGTCATTTTACACAGCCGTATTAGTTTCGCGGGGATACCAAATTCAGACATCGCGGCATAAAGGCAACTTCTCTTCGTGCTGTCGAAAGCGGCTTTGAAATCGACAAATAGATGGTGTGTGTCGATCCTATTCTCGCGGGTCTTTTCCAAGATTTGGCGTATTGTGAATACCTGATCTATGGTGGATTTTCCAGGCCTAAAGCCACACTGATAAGGTCCAATCAGCTCGTTGACGGTGGGCTTCAGTCTTTCGCACAATACGCTCGATAAGACCTTGTAACCTATGCTTAGAAGGCTAATTCCGCGGTAGTTGGCGCGTATGGCGGGGTCGCCTTTCTTGTGGATTGGGCAGAGCACACTTAAATTCCAGTCGTCGGGCATGCGTTCATCTGACCATATTCTGCATACGAGCTGATGCATGCACCTCATCAGCTCCTCGCCGCCGTACTTGAATAGCTCGGCTGGCAGGCCGTCAGCTCCAGCAGCTTTGTTGTTTTTCAGCCGCGTAATCGCTATTCGTACCTCGTCATAGTCAGGCGGTGGGACAGCTACTCCATCATCATCGACTGGGGACTCGGGTTCGTCTTCCTCACTACTTTCAGCGCTGCTACCATTCAGTAGGTTATAAAAGTGTTCCCTCCACAATTTAAGTATATTCTGGACATCGGTCACTAGGTCGCCATTGTTGTTCTTACAGGAGTTCGCCCCGGTCTTGAAACCTTCCGTAAGTCGCCTAACCCTCTGGTAGAATTTTCGGGCGTTCTTCCTGTCGGCCAGCATCTCAAGCTCTTCGCACTCACGTATTTCGGCCTCTCTCTTCTTATTGCGGCAAATACGTCTCGCTTCCTTCTTCAGTTCCCTATAACGGTCCCACATGGCTCGCGTTGCGCCCGATCGCAGCGTGGCCCTGTAGGCGGCACCCTTTTTCTCTGCGGCTTCTTGACATTCCTCATCGTACCAGTTTTCTTTTGGGCTCGCTGAAATCCAACTACTTCTTCGGCGGCGGTACTTAATGATCGGGAAATGTGGTTCCACTGCTCGCGTACGTCGGATTGTTGAAGAGTGCTCTCAGAGAGCAGGTGTGTGAGTCATGGGTTCTACCTTCCTATTTTTTTATCATGTTTATAACAAAAGAAGGACTCAATGTAGACTCCTAAATTCTGAGCATTCAGAAATTGTTTGAAGGGTTGTATTATAGATTTTAAATACTCGTATTTTGACAAATTAGATGATAAATCCGTCGGTTGCTTTAATTATTCGACTGTGAATATTACTTTTATAATTGTTTAAACCACGTTATATATACATTTATTTAATACTGTTGAGATTAAACGTTGTCCTTTAATTTATTTTTTATTCATACAGACCACCAATGCAGTTACATTCAACAATGAATACGTACAATGGGAATTCTCACAACGGTCCAAATCCAATATCTTCAGCAAAAGGGACCGCGTCAATGCATCACCCTGCATTTGTATCACAACAACAGCAGCAACTGCACCATTCATCCATAACTTCCCCCTTGGGATCTAACATGCCGCCGACCCGTCCAACATCCGCCTATTATCATAGTGCCTCCAACGCCAATAGCAGCGGAGCAGCACCGACAAGCAATGATCAACTGCAACAGCACTTGGTCTCTCAACAACAACAATTTACACACCACTCACTTAACATGAGTGCTAGCAGTAGCAATTTGAATAGTGGCAACATGTCAGCGACAGCTCTGCAACAATACCAACAGCATCAACAACAACAGATTTTATCAAAAATGGCGCCACAATCCTCACTAACGATGGGAAACCGATCAAGGAGCACTCAGAATTTCAATCGCGACATGCAGAATCAACATAGTCTGCGCATGCAACAAATGATGGCGCCTTCAATGCCAAACATAAGTAGCGCATCCCAGCAGCAACACATGTCAGCTAGCCAGAGTATGCAGAATGTAAATATGAGCGGTGCGGACCCTACACTAGGGTACCAAAATGGCGCTGGAGGTGATGGTTATATACAGCAGCAACATTCACCTGCCGGGCAGACGTTTCGTCGCAATCCATTAAACGAGTTCATGTCTCAGGGCGGTGGCGATGGAACTCAACACTCTCCACATATAATGCTGCAGCAACAGCAAAACTTTATTTCGTTACCCCCGAAACCTGGTAGCTTGCAGAAAGTGTCACCTACGAAGCAGCAACAACAGACTCAGCATTTACCACCCACAGCTCCGAAGCCGCAGACGAATCGAATACAACAGCAGCAATTCATGCAGCATCAACAACAACAACATCAGCAAACTATGTACCAGCAGCATATTGAGGATAAGCCACCGCTACCACCGACGGCCACGCATCCGCTTTACAAACCGACGCAACAAATAACACCTGGTATGAATTATGTAGCCAGCACTTTAGACCCTCCGAAAGGTGGCTATGTGCCTGTATCCTCAACAGCACCATTACAAAACCAGAAAAACTTCTTAGGGACCAATCCTTGGGAGCGTGAAGAGCGCGAAAAGGAAGTGGAAATGCGGCGTGAACATGTGCGTCAATGGCGGGAGCAACAAATCGCCGATATTTCTTCCCTGCCACAAAGAACGCCACAGCAAGAAGAGCAACTCAAGACTCTTATACTGGAACGTGATTTTGAGCGGCGAGCTCAGGAGGCAGAAGAGCATGAAGATGAAAGTGAACCATCGTACGAAAAGGAGAGCGCACAAGAAGTATTCCGCCTTCAGACAAACAGCATACAAATGCCAGTGACTAACTTCAGACAAACAGAGATAAAAACCTCGTCTGTGTTAGATAATATTGGCGGAGGTACCAACAGCACGACCGGCTCTTTGGAGGAGTCGCCTTTGTCTTCGGCGCGCAGTTCAGCAGCTGTCGTATCGGATGCGGCGTCCGTGCTTCAGCAGCAGCAACCACCTCCTTTGCCAAGCAACCCACCGCCTGCGACAGGAGTGACCACGGCAGCAGCTACACAACCTAAAGGCATTTTGAAGAACAATCGCTACGATGGGGCCAGCGGCGCCGCACCATCCTCGCCATCCAAATCTCAAAAATCGACGAGCTTTGCTGATGATCGACACTTGCAATCCGAACACCCAATATCAAGTTTGGCCAAAAACTTGTCACATATATCAATCAGTAATTCCGTTTCAACTGGCATTTGCTCACCTACAACGCCTACTGTAGGTTCTTCAACACAGAATACAAGTGTCGACAGTTCAACTGTTCCACCGCCTCCCCCGCCAGAGCGCAATAGCTCTTATCTCGTTATGTCACAACAAAAATTACGCAATTCCTCCATCGGTCTTTTAAAAACAGCTACGAGCAATTCTGCTGATTTACTTAACCAGAACCAAAACTTGGGGAATAATTCGAATCTATTGAATAATAATGCCACCATAAATAATAATAATAACACCAATAGTTGTAGTTTAAATTCGTCCACGTCAGCAGGGACTCCTGCTGGCGCAACAATAAACAACAACATCACCACTAATAACGCGCAGTCCTTAACATTGGAACTATTACCATCCAGTTATATGGGCAACAGTAGTATGTTGCTACGAGATAACAAACGTGTTTCATTCCATAACGAAGAGAACAACTACATAGGGGCAGCTCAGTCGTATGGAACAACCGGAACAGGGTCATCTTCTGACATGTACTCCATGAATAGCGACTCCCAAATTCCTCTAGATCTGGATGCCATACTCGAGGATAGAAACGTAAGTTTATTAACGTATCGGACCGTGAATTTTTGAATTTCAAGTTCCTTTCTAAATTTTGATGATTGGGAAGATGTTGACGTGTATTGTGATGCCGTCTACTTCTTTATATATAGAATTCCAATATGCGCGGGTTTCTTAATACTTCTCATAGTTGATCGTGTTGCGGCGCAATAGTTTTTACGCCCAAAATCAAAAACGACTTGAACAATTAGTTTCAGAGTTAATTTTATTTTCCTTTCTCCCTTATGAACTCTAAGCGAATACAAAACCTGATTTCAATAGGCTCAGCTTAAATAGTGCTTTTTGATACAGTTAGAAGTGGGTACATAAATATGCGAGAGAGATTATGTATTCAAATAAGTACTAAAATGAACTACATAGTTACAGCATGTACATACATATATACATATGTATGTTAATATTTGTTACATATAACTACATACTTCGCATGGAATAGCGGATAATATTTACGTACATACATGCATATTTCAGCTTAGTAAATTCACTTACAGTGGGTCTAATACACCAATTCAATCAAGAAATTTAACTTTAAGAAATATTACAAATCATATAGAAACAATACAATGAGCATACATGATTGCACACTTTTGACTGCAGTCGTTTTAACGCCATTAACACCGTTAATTTCCAAAGAGCTTGCTAATCTGGGGAGTCTCAACATTCTAGCTAAGTAGTCACACATCAGGTGAACTGCGATGCGGAGTCTAGCAACGCGCGCGCTGGGTGGTACCTACCATATGCATCCTTCAGTAATATTACGGCAGTTTCCAGGAACACTTCCTTTACAACTTTCGATTTGCCGCTCGTGCATAGCACACTATTTTGGGCTACGCTTTCTTCAGTACTTCCATTCCCACCACTTGATTCAGCTGCAGTTTGTCGATGCAGCAAAGTATGATGAGGATGACTACAGATTGTACACTTCGTAGCGCGGCATTGCTTAAACCAATGACCCTTTTTTAAACATAGAATGCAAAGTCTTGCGCTTCGCGCAGCGGTATAGCGCTCATGCGGATTCATTTGAGCGAATTTATGGCACTTGAGCACATCGTGATCGCCTTTGCGGCAAATAGCACAGCTCACCTGTTCCACAGCCAGTGATGTCGACCTCTTCGGCTTCCACAATGAGGACTTTGGCTTCGCCCCCTGCTGCTTCGTATCACTGCGATCGCCCTTTGCTTCACGAGCTTCTAAAGTTTCACACCTTCTGGTCAATATTGCTGAACACTCTGCCCACGATGCCATTTTTGTGTAATCAAGAGCCTCTTCCCATTTAGCTTGAGATTCCGAATCTATTTTGCCCATATCTAAATATATAATGAGGGCATTCGTAATATTTTCATACGTGCCGAGTGACAACATGGCGCTTAAGCGCGCATTCGTCACATCAATTACCTTTCTTAAATGATTGGCGGACCCTTTATCTACCTTTTGCATCTCGAACAGTGCACCAATGTGCTCCGCAAACATCAGACTTTTCTTATCAAAACACGATTCAAGCGTTGCAGTGCCTTTGGGTAGTTGTCGTCTGTTTCATCGAAATCGGCGATTGTTGAAAGTGCCCTTTCGCCCAAGCTGTCTTTCAGAATAAGGAATCTCTCACAATTGTCCAGTGTTTCGTCTTGGTGTACCATCTTCGTAAACAGCGCCATAAATTGGGGAACTCTGCGTATTTTCCATCGAACTTTGGCAGCTTAATCTCACGCCTCAGGCGTGATGTGGGCGCAGCCATAGAATTGTTGTGTGCTAATGTCATGTCAGCGACTGATGACCTTCGCTTCCCTATCAATGCCATTGCGCTCAATTTAGTACTCACATACAGTTCCTCAATTTCGCCGGCCAATGTTGTGTTCGCCAACCTATCAGATTCTGGACTGATTTTATCGATGTTTGCTTGCACTGCTAAAACCTGTTTGAAGTAAGATTCCAATATCCCCAGCCTGCACTCCAGTTCCTCCACTGCTAACGTGGCACCCTTTTTTATGAGTAGGTTTTTGATTCGCGTGATGTTCCCTTTCGTCGACGCTCTCAATGACTTCAACTCCAGCAGCCTTGCTGTTGACCCACCGACCGCCGTAGCTTCTTCTTCGCTCGAGCTCATCGCGTATAAATTTTTGTTGGCTAATCGCAGATTA
>NW_016157283.1:372082-385793 GCF_001687245.7 Rhagoletis zephyria
CTCAAAACTAGTTTTGCGTAGGTGGTTTCGGTGCTGCCTGCTCCGTACAATACTCTGATACAGCTGCGATTCTTGTAATTGTTGTATCACTCAAACTTGATACAAAATTTTTTTTACAATATAACTAAACGCGGTTGTATTCGCTTAGCTGTCGAAATTTATTAAATCTTTAACTCACACAAAACCTCCAATGAAGCGTTCAAATTAATTCTAGGGACCAATGTCCCGGGTTTCGGCACCAAAATGTTGCGGCGCAATAGTTTTTACGCCCAAAATCAAAAACGACTTGAACAATTAGTTTCAGACTTAATTTTATTTTCCTTTCTCCCTTATGAACTCTAAGCGAATACAAAACCTGATTTCAATAGGCTCAGCTTAAATAGTGCTTTTTGATACAGTTAGAAGTGGGTACATAAATATGCGAGAGAGATTATGTATTCAAATAAGTACTAAAATGAACTACATAGTTACAGCATGTGCATACATATATACATATGTATGTTAATATTTGTTACATATAACTACATACTTCGCATGGAATAGCGGATAATATTTACGTACATACATGCATATTTCAGCTTAGTAAATTCACTTACAGTGGGTCTAATACACCAATTCAATCAAGAAATTTAACTTTAAGAAATATTACAAATCATATAGAAACAATACAATGAGCATACATGAATACGCAACAGATCGATTTGGATTAAGTTTGATGGTATTTATGGTTGTATTAGGCTAATTTTCACAAGACATTTAGCTACATATACATTTATCGATTAACTTACCAAATTATTTATGGTTAGCTTTGGTTCATATTCAGAATACAGATGCCAGTTGATAGTGAAAAGTTGCTAAGGGGTCAGTATCGAAATTCTGATACTAAAAAGTTCGGAACACGAAATTCTGCTTTTGACAATTCTGCTTTTCAGAATACTAAATTACAAAATTCTGTTTTAAAATAAAATGTAAACAATGTTAAATAGGACATGCCATTGCTTTGTGCGCAATTTTTCAAAGTAACGACATGTCCTATTTTGAGGAAAGTAGAATTTTGTGAGGCAGAATTTCAAAATCAGAATTTTGGAAAAGAAAAATTAAAAAAGCAGAATTAAAAAAGTTCAGAATTTTGATCGAGCAGAATTTTTTAACATTTTGCAAAATTTTGTAATGCAGCGTAATGAGACGGGTTCCTATCTAAAACAGCTCCATACGAATCGAATTCCACAATACAGATGAAACATTGTTGTACTACTTGGAGACAGATACCCTTAAAAGCGGGTTGGTATCGAAATTCCGCTTAACAAAATTCTGGTTTTCAAATGTCTGCTTACTCAAAATTCTGGTGTTTTGAAAATTCTGCTTTTCAAAATACTGAATTGTAAAATTTATTACTTTAAAAGTGCGCACTTTTTCGTGTCATGAAAACTACCTTCTTTTTTGTATCATGCAGAATTTTGTAATTTAGTATTTTGAGGTGGAATGGCAAAAATTATATTACTGGGAACAATTATAACCCGAAATTTTATCCTCAGTTTTAGTCAATACATGACAGCAATGCATCGGAAATAGAAACTTTGGCGAAGGGTGGCGTCACGGTCTAAAAGTAGTTGTTGGAGGTAGCAATTCCCAATGCTATAATCTTGTAATGAAGAAGGAAGAACTTGTTTTTGTGAAAACCCAAATTTCCAGATAGAAAAATGGAGAAATAGTGTGCGAGAGAAAAAAGCAAAATATAAAAAAAATAAAGTGCTTAAAAGAACTATTAAAAAAAAATATCTTCGTCATATCGCACGGTTAATAATATAGAGATGTAATTCAAAATTTACATTTTCATACATTTCATCATGCAATTAATAAGTCGATAAGGAGATGGCTAAACTTCCCAAAAATGACGGAGATATGTGTCTTTCCATCTATCTTTTGGTATAAAAACTGTATGAATTGACCAATATTTGATTGCGTTTTCCCACTAAATTGAAATTTTGAAATAATTCTGCATATTATTAAACAAGTTTATTTTGTTCATTCGAAAACACAAACAAGATTGATAGATTGGTTGTTTTATCAGTCTTGCCAAACAACAATCAGCAGTGCAGCACAAAATGTAAAAAAAAAAACAAACAAATGCAACAACAATTTCAAGGAACAAGGCAACACTGTTGCCACTTGTGTGGCATATTTAAATTTGATCTGAAAGCCAATGAAAACTAAATGGCATTTAAATCACAATCAAAAATTTAACCTAAGTGCCATTTAAATATTTATCTAAAATTAGCCCAAAGAATTTGCATACTTTTAGTTAAGTATAACCGATTTTTAGATGGCTAAGAACGTATTTCCTAAATGAAGATATAAGCCAGAGATGCGAACATGGTACATTTTGTTTTTATATGGGCGACACACAAAAGGCAAAAGCGCGAATAGTAGAATTTTGTGAGGCAGAATTTTAAAATTCGGAACTTTCAAAAGCAGAATTTTAAACAAGAATTATAAAAGTAGATTTAAAAAAGCACAGAATTTTGTTCGAGCCGAATTTTTTTATATTTTGCAGAATTTAGCGATCTAGAATTTTTTTAATGCAGCGTAATGAGACGCTCCATAGTGAAGACCAGTAAATTAGGAATTTAAAATTACACTATCGTAATCCTTGTTTAATAATAAATAATCTATGCAAAAAAAAAAAAATTAAAAAAAAATTGGCGTTTTTCAAAAACTATTTCTAAAACTTTTTTTTATGACGAGATGTTTTATTTTGTGAGTCATAAATTTTTTGTAATTTGTTTTCGAAAACTTATGGTGAGATATATTTAGCAAGGTATTAAAAATCGTGTTTCTGCAAAAATTTAAATTTTATTCCGAAATAATATTTGTATGGCAAGATTTTACTTTAAGGCGACATTCCCCAAGAAAAGGGCGTGGCAATTGTGGAACTAAAGTTAGGAAACCGCCGATTTTATAGCGGATTTCGGCAGAAATGGGCATGGCAACTTTAGAACCAAAGTTTTATTGTGGATTTCGACAGAATACATACATATGTATATTGCGGAACAAATGTATGTAGTGTGAATGTATATTCTGCCGAAATCCGCAATAAAATCTGTGTTTTGATAGCTTTAGTCCTACAATTGCCACGCCCATTTCTAGGGATTTGTCGCCTCAATGAAAAGTCTTCCCGAACAAATATTTTTACTGGATAAGTATTATATCGGAATCCCCAATAAAATTAACATTTTGGCAAAAAACGTGGTATACATATACTCCTGTAATCAGCTGATTAAGTCATCAACACTTTGATCAATTTTGGCAATTTTTCTTTTGTTTATGTTGAAGAGATTCCTGCGCTATGGAAGTAGCAGTTCCAAGTAAACACATACACACACACGTTACGTTATAATTCAGCAATTCGATTTATTTGATGTGTACTCTTTGAAGAAGAAAACGCAAGTAAAGTAGATTTCTGTTGATGCATCATTTTCAAATTTTGACATTATACAAGGTTGCATGAATATGTGAATTGATACAAGGTTTCATTTCAAGAGTTTGTTTAATGTTTATTACATTTCCATAAAAATCCAGCTAATTATAAAACACACAACATATAAATCCACATTTTAAACTTTATGCAAGAATTATAAAAAATTTGCGTAGTTTCAGCTAAATTTTAATTTTTTTATTCAGATTTTTCCGAATTTTTTTGAGTATGAGTTAATAATGTACAAGTTTTAAATAGCTAAAGAATTGCGTTGATTTTTAATAGTTTTTTCCTGACTACATTACAAATTTTTCTTATACATAATATAGTCAAAATTTTTTTTGTATGGAAAAAATGCGCCATGCAGTCAGAAAAAAAAATATTATAAATCAAAGCGATTCTTCAGCAACTTAAAACTTGCACATTATTACCCTAGAATTTAATGGGCTAATATAAAATCTGAATAAAAAGTTGAAAGTTTAGCTGAAACTTTGGAGGTTTTTTATAATTTTTGTATAAAGTTTGAAGTGTGGATTTATATGGTGTTTGTTATATAATGAGCTGCACTTTTATTTAAAAATATTAAACATTAAAAGAAAAATTGCTAAAGTTGATCAAAATTTTGCCGACTTAGTCAGCTGACCACAAGTGTATATGGGGAATTCTTTGAGATAGGGATATTTTTCGTACTGTATCATTGCCGCGACAAAGCAGCTGCACTGCCAAGTGCAGTTTCTATACCTTTGTTAGTACTACTTATATATGTAGTGTGAATATCAGTAAATAGTTATGAATAATAAAACTAAAGCTTTAAATTACTAATTTACTTGCTAAAATCGAGTAAATCAGGAAATTTCTAGTGCAACTCGCTTAAGATCTTTTTATTAAGATATAACTTCTTGAGCTCGGGATTTTCAGAGGCTCATTTGTAGGTTCTGAGGAATAAAAGGACAGATATTAAACAAATGTGCATGTTACCAAATGCGAGAAAAAAGGCTGCTCACAACTGTAACGGAAGCTAGCGTATTTTATAAAAATCGTGTATTTTCTTGTTATAATCGTTGAGCGGTACTTATTTTAGATTTGTGGGTATAAAATATACTTCTTAACTTCTTCAGAACAAGAATTCTAGGTTAAAGGACAACGTGGTACTTACCATTTCTGAAAAATCGTCTTGAGAAAGCGCGTAACCATTGCTTAAATTTATATTTAATAAAGTTTTTTCGCTGAGTACAACCAAAGGCAAAAAAATGTAGGTATATGTCCTGGTGTAATATTTTGTGTTTGTGTATTTGGGTCAGTTTTAAGCTAAGTGTACACCAAGGCGTATTTAACAAGGTGGTGTTGGCCGTATATAAGTAAAAAATTACACTAACAAATTATACGCTGATATCCATACTGTCATTGGTATGAGTTACAACAAACACATCATTTTGATGTAATGGCCTCCACGGCGAAAAACTCAGCTGTCGCCCCAACACCACCTTGTTTAATACACGGTAGAGAAAAAACGCGAGATTTAGACAAAAATCTCGCTAGATACGTGTAAACACTCAATAGAGCTCTACGAGAGACTCACCTACAAAGTCTATGTGAGAGTTATTTAGCGAGACTTTTTCGTCGTGTACACAGTCCAACGGAGCTAGATCGAAAACTCTACAACTCTACGCTCTATTTAGCAAGCTAAATAGACTTTTTGCTCTACGGATACGTATAGTAAAGTCTGGACAATGAACTTCATTACAGATTGTTAAATTTTGCAATGGCTACGACATTAAATCGTATATTCAAAACAAGCACACCATTTTAAGTACATTTAGAAATAGCCAAATAATGTACTGAGAATCATCCTCTTATTTTCATTGGTTTTTCCATTAGCCTCCGTCCTTTGCAAAGGGGCATAATTATTGGTTAAAACATTTGAGCAGGTGGTCTGGCACTCTGGCAACAGTCGTTCACTCTACAAAAAAAATTGTGTAGATTTCCTAGCTACCTAATTATTTGCGATATTGCATGCTCGATTATTCAACGAAAAGTTTTTTTTAAATTTCGGACTTTTTAGAGTGTAATATAGCTGCTGTGGTGTGCGTAAATTTACTACGAAAGTGTGTACAAGCTACAAAATACATATCTGCTATTTGATTTCACCCGTATAATTGTGTAAAGCCGCTAGCACAAACGGGTTTTTCACACAAAAATGTGTAAACGAGAAAAATACATATTCATCGTGTAAATTTACCAAAAAAACTTAAAAAATAAACAAAAATATACTGGATTTATAGTCGCATTTTTCAACAGGTTTTTTAGAGTGTTGCTTCAGTTATCTGCTGTTTTGTCAGAGTGCCAGGTCACTTGCTAGACTTGGTGAATACCGACATACATTTATATAGTAGTTTGGCTGGAACTGCTCGGAGAAACTGTTTGATGTGAGTCCATAAATACACATAGTACCGAAGAGAGAGGTTGCCATGTTTAATTTTTAGGTACATTTGTCTACTTTAAGGTACAATTTTGTCGGCAATTAAGTACAATTTGAAAATTTAATTCTTGTCCATATTGCGAAAGTGTATTTTATGACGTCAGAAAATATGTGAATGCTGTCAAATCGACGAAAGGTTAGCGCTCCGCTGATGGCGCCACCTATATTTTCTACATCGTGGTTTTTATATAAATACAAATATACATACAACAAGCGTTGACAACAATTCGAGATAGAAAGCTAACTCTAGGCGAGAGGTAACTATTGTCTACCGTGTACACAGCTTGTAGAATACGTGATAGATAAAAGTTGAGATTTCTCTATTTTGTCTCTAGCTAGAGTGAATATCTCCTAGAGTTGCTCTACCGTGTAAACCTAATTCAGAGAGGAGATTTTTATTTCAGTAAAACTCTAGAGGCATTTCTCTGCCGTGTACGCTTAGCTTTAGGCTAAGTGTACACCGTAGAGAAAAATCGCGAGACTTAGACAAAAATCTCGCTATAGACGTGTAAACACTCAATAGAGCTCAGTCGACGTGACACTTATTTAGCGAGACTTTTTCACCGTGTACACAGTCCATCGCAACTATTTAGATCGAAAACGTTCTATTTGGCAAGCTAAATAGCGTTTTTGCTCTACGGAGACGTATGGTAAAGTCTTTCACATGAATATCATCACTGTTTGTTAAATTATAAAATTACTACTATGCAATTCAACTTTAAAAAGTTCAACTATATAGCTAAGTTAACTTTAGGATATATATGACGATCTTATACATATATAGAAATGTTAAGCCTGTTTCTTTAGCTTTAAAGCGACGTTAAGATGACGTCTCTGCGATGAGCAGAACCCGAGATATAACGATTTGAAGAAGTATATGATTAGTTAGAATCACGAAAAAATCCAAACTTTGACAGATCAAAACAAAAATCCTCGAATACGTATTAGCTTGTTTCATGTACAGAACCCATAAAAAATTTGTGACACCAAATTTGGTATCCGATATGAAAAAGAATGCCTCAATTAAGTATCTTACAACTAAAATGTGACATGTAGTCGAACTTATGCTTAGAAAATACGGATCTGGCACAGCTATTTAACGCCATTCGAAGTTTTCGCTCCGATACACTATCCAGTTTTTCACAAATGAGCTCACCATATGAAATAACTGGCACTATAAAAGTTTTCTCCACACGTAATTTTATATCCTCAGGAACACAGTCAGCACGTGTGCCATAGCTTTCATAGAACAAAATAAATCCTACTTTAGGTATGGTTTATATGATCCTAACACCCCAAATATGAATGTATTTTGAAACCGAAACTGCAATATTGATATACAATACACGTTCTTAGTTTTATTTTATCTATACCTATATGAAACCTTTTTTGCAGCATCGCGCACGTATGTTTGATAGCTCTGTTTTGGAAACAATGCCAACAACTCCTGATTCCGTTCTCTGGAATACAACCGTGCAATCAACCCCTGGAGTTATTGGTGCTCAAGAAGTTTACAGGTAAAGTATAAAAACTACATAATACATATACATATATAAAATGGAGTCCTAATCTATACTTCACCTCAAGGGATCCACGCCAGCGGAGACTTGCTGAAAAACAGCAACAACAGCAACAACGAAACACCGAAGCTGTTCCAGAGAAATTGTCTTTCAAAGAGAAAATGAAGATGTTTGCATTGGAATCGGGAGAAGATCATACGCCTAAAGATAAACTGAAAATCTCCAGAGCACAAAGAGATATTGATGCGGTGCATTGACTCAAGTACACTCATAACGCATGTACACATCATTATAATAAATATGCAAATTTAAGACGATAGTAGGAAGAAAAATTAAAAGGACAAATCTTTTAACGACATTGCCAAAGTAGGCAATATATTCAAATAAAATTACATTTTAGAACATATGTACACATAAAACAAAAATTTAAAAAAGAAGAGGAGTTGAAACTAGAATTCAGTAGAAAACAGTAAATTTCTATTAATTTAACAATTATCTCATACACACAAACCAATTTAAGTTAGAACATAAAAATATTAACACAAATCAATACTGTGCATTAAGTAAAATGTGAAATATTTTAATTGAGTATTCGAAGCTAAGAAAAAGCTAATTCAATTTTATAATTTTCTTTATGTAAAAGATATTAGGCTTAGGATCGTACGAATACGACGATGTGTGTGTAGTCGAAAAATAAGATGCAAAATTAGTTTACCACTCGAAATATTTACCTACAAACTTTTATTGAAAACAAATAATATTCGTTAACATATATAGGGAGTTCACAAGGTGTTGTATACTGTCGCATTGTTATGGGTCGTATTTTCGTAATATTACTATTATAGTTGGGAACCTTTACGATTTACAGCTACACGACAGTTTACAACACCTTCTGAACTCCTAATAGTAATTTATAGTATTCATGTTATGGTCATATTCGGTTTGAAACTGAAACAGCAAAAAAGTACTATTTTTCTTATACTAACTTTTTGAACAAGTGGTCCAATTACAAACAATTTATACACCAATAAGCTAGTGTGTCTTATTATACACAACCAAACACGTAAAATGTTTATCTACTTATACATGAATACAAATACAACTGAGGATATATTTTATATTCAATTATTATAAATGTATATTTTTTGCAGTCTTAAAATATAACTTAAACCGACGTTAGAAACAAAAACAAAAGCAATGATCATTATAAAAACAAAACACAACTTTAATAAAAAGGAACATAAGAATGTTTCCTTACTAATACATACCTATGGCTTTAATGAAGATATCATGAATAAGGGAACCGAATGGATTAACTATTTAATGTAAAAAAAATAAAATATATTTTAGTAATAACGATGTGTAGAAATTGCAATGAAAAAATGGTTATGTTTAAATAAATCAAGAAATTACGTGCATTCAAGACACAACTAATGTTTTGAGAATTCGTATGGAAATTTGTTGAAGTAGATGGGACATCGATAGTCTGGAAGTATTGTGAACCAGCGATAGTTTTTCGCAACTATCGAGACTATCGAAATTTTTTGTTTTGTCTTTTTCTTTCTTATTACTTCTTCTTCTTTTTTGGCGCTGTAACCGCCTAAGCGATTTTGGCCGAGTTCAGCAAAGCACGCCAGTCGTTTCTCCTCTGTGCCAACTGACGCCAATTGGAAACGCCAAGTGAAGCCAAGTCCTTCTCCGCCTGATTTTTCCATCGCAGTGGGGGCTTTTCTTCTTCCTCTGCTACCACCAGCGGGTTCCGAGCTGAATACTTTCAGAGCTGGAGCGTCGGTGACACATGTTGTGCAAAGAGATACAATAGAGTTGTACTGCCGCCGATGAGTGTGCGAATATCTGACGAAACACAGTGAATATTCGAATGTCTGTTATTGTCGAAAAGCACAATATTTGCCTTTTGATAAATGCAAGCAAAAGAATTAGAAAAAAAGCCATATAAATATGTATTTTTTACTATGTTTTTTTTTTTTTAAATAATTTATTGAAAATAACCGATAATTAGATTTTTACATAACTACTTAATAAAAAAAATAGTTCTTATATTTACATATCGTAGTTTAAAGTACAAAACCGCGTATCAACAAAATGCAAAACCGCGTATCAAGATAATGCAAAACCTCGTATGTGAGGTTGAATAAATTATTTTCTAAAGAGTAAAAACACTCATATTTCCAAATGATTCTCTTTTTTATAAAGCAATCGCATTTCTGGCTGGTATATTTTGGGACGAATGGATAAGGACTGAGCCAAGAGCTTATGTGAGCAAATCCAATTTTTGGCAGCCAATGTCAGTTACGCGGTTTTGCAGAATGACGATACGCGGTTTTGTACTTTAAACGGCGATATGTATTTCATTGTAAGTAAGAAAAGCAACATTTTTCAATAACTAAAATTTAATTCATTCCTACATGCACACTTAATGAAAATAAAAACAGACTTCAGATAATAACATATGGGCGTATGCTCATTTACTTTAATACTTCATTACTGGGTGAAAATTTATCAACTGGACCTCGGCTTCTAGATGTATTCGGATCGTTGTTAGCTGAGGAAGCTATCATTAAATTCTATAAGAATATAGAAATGTGCTTGTTTATAACACTATCAACTTAAACAAAATTATACTTTTAACAAATTTGGAAAGTGTTTTTTTTAGATGCACTTACATCTTCTGCGTCCATTGCAACGTTTTTGCACGATCACTTTGTAGATATTATTCAGCTGGTAATGAAATAGACACTTGTTGCATGCAATGCAAAACGAAAAAGCGTACATTGAGGGTTAGGTTCAGTGTTGCCGCGCCGTCTCAAGAAAATGTATCCCTGACCAAGCCAAAAATGTATCCAAATGTATCCAATTTTCTTTTTTTACATATACATCTCATAATTTGTAAGAAAACCAAACATTTTCATGAAAAAGACATAATTTAACCCATGCTAAGGACTTGGAATACATGTGCATAAAATCAAACAGTTGTAATTTCACTTTATAAAGTACATTTTTTGTGCGTATTTTGCAAAGTAAATATAATAAATAGCAAGTACACTCTAAAAAGAGCATGTAAAACTACTACTGAAAAGTATCTATTTTTCAACAAGAATCTGTATAAATATACGTATAGGATGTTCAGTATTTGATTTTGAACTTGAGATCTTTAAAATATATACATAAACACACAACACACATGTAGAATGTTTAAAATTGCAAAAATTTTCAAACTACAAATACATTTCCTACTAATAATAAACATTACTTTATTTTAAACATTTTATGTGTAAAAGTAAACAGGCAATGATTAATTTTATTACACGGCTTGCAAATTTGCATACATTAAAAGAGGAAACTGGTTACCTCTCTCAATATGCGCAAATAAAAAAAATTTTTTAGTGTATTTAAAGTCTTTTCAGTAAAATTCATAAAAGTTTCCTTAAATAAATCAAATTTAGTTTTTTACACTACATTGAAATCTTCTTTCTTTTTAAATTAACAAATGAAAATATGTGATATGAAAGAGATTACTACAGAAAGAGTTTAATTTACTTTTCATATATCGTCGTTTAAAGTACAAAACCGCGTATCGTCATTCTGCAACACCGCGTAACTGACATTTGAATTTGCTCACACAAGCTCTTGGCTTCGTCCTGAAATATACTAGCCAGAAATGCGATTGCTTTATAAAAAAGAGAACCATTTTGAAATATAAGTGTTTTTACTCTAAAAATTAATTTATGCAACCTCACGTACGTGGTTTTGCATTTTCTTGATACGCGGTTTTGCATTTTGTTGCGGTTTTGTACTTTAAACGACGATATGTATGTATATTAAGATCTTGCTTAAAGCATCCTTTTAAGCTAATTAAAGCAATTGCGCTTATACCTATTTAGGTGAGATCTCTTCATATGTTCATTGCTTCGTTCACAAAAATAAAATGCTTTAATTTCACGCTTAAGTAGCGATTCTTTATACGTTTAGAAAACGTAATGCTTTCTACCATCTTTAATGAAAATCGATTTTTTAACGAAAAAAACTTTATAGGAAATATAAAATTTTGGCGTATTTTAAAAAGTATCCACTTTTATACTGACCGGAAAAAATAAGTATCTCGCAAAAATTCGTCTAAAAATGTATCCAATTGGATCTATTTAGATCCAAACGGCATCCCTGGTTAGGGTTGACGCGGATAGGCACTAATCAATAATTTGGAAAGCCCAAATTCTTACATTTTGTTTGCCTTCTTCATATATCTCCCGGTTTTAACCTACATACCTGCTAAGCTGACCCTTTAGTATCTTAAATATGCTTTTATATTTGTGAACTTGCATAAGCGCAGTTTAATTTAATACATATGTGTGTACGAAATTCGCGTATATTAAAAGAAGCTTTTTTGTAAAAATCCACAAGTGAAAAAAACCCAAAGAAGCTGTTTTTTTATTATAGAAGTATTAGTGCTGCTGCATTCTTCAAACTTGTAGGCACTAGTTTTGGTTTACTAGAGGAAAGGTATCCTCCTTAACAATGCCAAATTCTCTAAAAGAAATCTTTAAGGACACGCTCTTACTAACAAAATTGAGTATAAGGGGATTTTTTTAAATATTCGCAATGTTTTTCGTATTAAATATTTTTTGCTAATTTTGTATTAAAACATGGCTTAGGTTTAACAAACACCATATAAATCCAAGTTTCAAACTTTGTACGTAATTTATGAGTATTTGCAGTTTCATGAAAATTGCAATCTTTTTAATTAGTAATTACAAAAGTCCAGCATACTGTTTTATAGCCCATTAAATTTTAGTATAATAATGTCCAAATTTTAAACTTCTTAAAGTCAGTGTAGATTTTTGATATTTTTTATGTAGGTTGCAAAATTTTTCTTATCCATGTCTCATTACAAAAAAATATATATAAAGCATTTACTAACCAATATGCATATATACATGTACATACATATCTAAATTTAACAGATCTGAAAGTGTAGCATTCGTGAATCAGTGAAAATAACAAAATTATTGCCAATGCTGCACCAACAGGCATCGCTGGCCACATGACTGCCTGCGCAACATTGACCANCGCCGAAAAAATACGCATAAAAAAGTTTACGAAAAAAGGCGCTTAAGAAAAACTTCTGCTAAGAAACACGCGTAACCTAGTTGACGGCGAAGAAAGACGCGTAATCATAGATTTGTACTTGGCCAATGACTGTCACTTCAGCATTATTCCCCAAAAACTATTTACGGAATGTACATAGTAGGTTTGTTCCACACGAGCCCGCGGGTACCCGCGGGGGCCCAAAACAGCCCAGAAAGCGTTCCTCGCGCTAGAAAAATGGGTAATAGAGAGCGAATACGTTCCACTTTTGGATCGTAAATGTCTTCTTCTTTGTGCACAAAACAGCCCGGACTTTTTTCCGGGCACAAATTTGCAAAAGGGCAATTTGAAATAACTGCTGTTGTTGTTTAAATCCGAAAGCAAATTTTATAAAAAACAAAAGTGCAAAATATCACAGAATTTTCAGAAAATGTAGTTATTTGGTAATTTTATTTGCCATATAAGATAAATACACGTAAAATCATTGTTTAGAGCTGATATGTTGATTCCGGGCACGAAATGTGGTTTTTTGCGTTCCTCACGCTCTGGGCACTTTTGGCACGTGTTGGCACATTTTTGACACTTGTGAGAGAGTAACTTATTTTTACTCTCTAATTACAGGAGCAGCCCGGAAAGCGTGGGGAACGAAGCTATTTATTAGCTTGCTCGTTCACTCATGGATGGCCATGACCAGGTATGGGCAGAGAACGAGCACACGCTCAAAGAGCATAACCATCACGTGTACGTATACAAGCAAGAGCGTAACGATGAGAACGCAGCAGCATGCAAAATGAATAAAGCTGAAACTAGTCAAGAACGTAAACCTTCCGGTACGTAAACCCGAGTCAGCTGACACGATCTGTCTTACCAAAGCGCCATGAAAATTCAACACCGCAGAATTTTTCTGTAGTTGTAGCCCGTAGCGCAGAAATCTGCGGAATTTAGATTTTTCCGTGTCAGCTGATTTCTCCTTCTTTAGATGGTTGCCACTTCGTCAGTTTTACAGATGGTAAAAAAGATATAAGTTCCTATTCAAAATATGTTTAAAATATTTGAAATTTACTATTGAATAAGGTTTTTGTTGAAAACTAAGTAGTTTATATTTAGCTAAAATCTATTATAGCACGAAAAATT
>NW_016157283.1:387375-400818 GCF_001687245.7 Rhagoletis zephyria
GTAGTGATGGGCAAAATTGTATTTACTAAGTATTAAGTACTAAGTACAAAAGTATTTAGGTATTTTGTGTTGTTGTAAACACCAAAGTACTATTTACTTAGGTATTTAGGAGCTGCTAAATACCCAAGTACTATTTACTTAGGTATTTAGGAGCTGCTAAATACTCAAGTACTATTTACTTAGGTATTTAGGAGCTGCTAAATACCCAAGTACTATTTACTTAGGTATTTAGGATCTGCTAAATACCCAAGTACTATTTACTTAGGTATTTAGGTGGTGCTAAATACTCAAGTAAAAAGTATTTAGGTATTTAGGAGCTATTAGATATTAAAGTAAGAAAAACTTGAGTATTTAGGAGCTGCTAGATACCAAAGTACAAAGAAACGAAAGTATTTAGCAGGCGCTAAATACTCTGGTCCAAAGTATCAGGTACCTTGGGGATGCAAAATACTTTCACTAAAGTACCAAGGTATTTAGTCGATGGCTAAATACTTTCAAACTAAATACTTATAGTTTAGGAGAAATTTAGAGAATTAGACACCTCAACTTACACTACCCAACTCTACTTCACCTACAATCATCTCTCACACTAAAACTCACCACCTACCTAAACTCCCCTAAACTCACCCACCTCTCTGTAAATCAAATCTTACACCGTTGAACTCCGTCACATATATCACATCATTGGAATTTCTGGGATTTGAGAGATCTTCAGACTAAATCAGGAATTTTGAAGACCATTTCGGGGTTTTCGGGACATTTTGGGATTTTCGAAGCTATTTCGTAATTCTTTAGGGATTCCCGGAAACTTTGTTTGAGATTTTGGGATTCTCGGAACTAATATCGGGATTTTCTAGACTACGTCGGGACTATTTACGGATTTTTGGGACTTATTTCGGACTTTCAGGTCTTCTTCGTGTTTTTTGGGACTTTCTAGATTCTCGGAACTAAAATCCGTATTTTGGGGACTAACTTCGGGATTTTTGTAACTTTCGAGATTTTTGGGACTCCGGGACTGTTTTTGGATTTTTGGAACTCATTTTGAATTTTTGGGACTTTCGATAGTAGTAAGCAACACTGAGGGCTCCAGTAATCGACAAAACTCTGCGTATACAGACTGCGTTTAAGTATACGTTCTGCGTTCTCGACTAATTTCAGCTTAAGGCACACTTGTTTGTAGTAGTGCCCACCTCTGGCCATGACCGATCGGTGAACGTAAGTGAGCGTCGCTAGGAGATGATTTCAGTATTAAGTCAAGAGAGAGACGAGAGTATTCTTATTGTTCTCTTATTTCGCTGTGAATATTCACCACGTTGTACACTAGCTTGTACAAATAGAATAAAGCTGAAATTAGTCAAGAACGTAAACCTACCGGTACGTAAACCCGAATCAGCTGACGCAATCTGTCTCACCAGAGCACCATGTAAATGAAAACTCAACACCGCAGAATTTTTCGTAGCGCAGAAATCTGCGGAATTTAGATTTTTTTTCCTGTCTGCTGATTTCTTCCTTCTATAGATGGTTGCCACTTCGTCAGTTTCTCAAATGGTAAAAAAGGTATAATTTCCTATTCAAACTACGTTGAAAATATTTGGAATTTACTATTGAATAAAGTTTTTTGTTGAAAACTAAGTAGTATATATATTTAGCTACGATCTATTATAGCACGAAAAATTGTAGTTGAAAAGGTAAGTTTATGAAAAGGCATTGATGAGTGGCAACACTGTAGTAAGCAACACTGAGGGCTCCAGTAATCGACAAAATTCTGCGTATACAGACTGCGTTTAAGTATACGTTCTGCGTTCTTGACTAATTTCAGCTTGAGCAGCACATTCACATTCAGGCATGGGCAGAGAGTTAGCAGGTGCTAAAAGAGCGTAAGCGTCGCGTGTACGTATACAAGCGAGAGCGCAGCGATGAGAACACGACAGCATGCAAAATGAATTACGTAAACTAACACATTCTCACTTTTAGCTCACGCTTGTTTGTCGGAGTGCCCACCTCTGTTCACATTCACTAAGTCGTGTAAATGCTAGAAATGAATGTCGCATGCAGGGTTCTAGTATGCATTAAGCGGCTCAGATGACGCAGCCACACCATGCGCAAGCAAAAATAAAAACGCAGCAAAAAAGCGCCGTCGAAAGTGTGAAACTGGGGCTATTCGAGGCACGCAATAAAAGCCGTACTGCCGTACTGATGAAAAATGGCAATATTGTTGCAACTGCCCAATTGATAATACATTGCTAGATTTTAACACAGAACGTGAAACTTTAATAATTCGCGCAATATTGCGGTTGTCATGACAACTCGAACAAGCCCACTATTTCGAGAAATCAGCAGACAAAAGATTAGCAAAATGTATCAAATGTGGAAACGAATATAAAACGAGCGGCAGCACTTCTAACCTTAATGACCACATAAAACGTTGTCGTCGATCAGAATACTACTTCGAACTTTTTAAGTAAGAGCGGATCAAATATTGGGCAATTTTGCCAGCAATCGATTAAACCTTATTTTTCGAAAGCCACTGAGTATAGTAAAAATTCCGCAGGAAAAAAGGAGTTGGACAAAGCTTTATCACAGTTTATTGTTCAAGATATTCAACCTTTTAGGATTTCGGAAATTAATCAAACTGCTAGACCCGCGGTACGTCCTGCCGAATAAAACATCTCTACGTAACACAACTTAAAAATGAATTTAATGACACTAAAAGCTTAACCAGACGGCAGCGTTGATCCGGATAAACTCGGAATTAATCCGGATCAACTGCAGTTAATTCCCGAGTTGATCCAGATCAACGCTGCCGTCTGTTTATGCTTTAAGTCTAAACTAGAAAAGTTATTATTTGATTCAAAGTATGTCAGTGTCTCGTGCGACACCTGGGCTTCTGCAGAAAATGAAAATTACTCAACGGTTACGTGCCATTTTATTGATAACGATTTTTACATTCATAGTGCTGTTCTTTCAACAAGCAAATTGTGTGAAGTTACCAATCATAAAGTCGAAAATACTGCAAGTTCTCTGCGCAAGGTGCTGCTCGACAGGTCAATTTTAAATAAAGTGTCGTATGTAGTAACAGTTAATGTGGCAGTAATGGTGTGAGCTACTTCAAAAGAAACCTCTTCCTTGTATTGCTCACATATTAAATTTAGTCGTCCAAGGCAGTATAAAGAAAACGGAGATACTTAAGCCATTGATAGCCAAGTGCAAAACGATAGTCGCTTTCTTTAAGTGTAGCACAAATGCCTACGAAAAGTTTAAAATCGCACAAAATACGGATAAGCCTTATAGTTTATTGCAAGAGGTACCGACACGATGAAACAGCTTCTACTTAATGATTAAACGAATAGTAATGACGACCAGTAAAGCACCGGCATCACTCATAGCTGATGAAATTGTGGTTTTAAATGAAGTTGCTAATTTACTAGAACAGTTTCTAAAAGTGACGGATCTAATCCCATTCGCACTGTCATAACAAGTTATTGAGAAGGATTAAGTGCGTGTGAATGGCATCCCTCGGATACATGCTAATTGTGGTCCGACAGATTACATTCACATTCATCTAATTGTCCACGCTCGCTTGTTATGACACTGCGAAGGATATTCGACCCGTGCGGATGGCATCCGTCGGATATCGTAATAGGCATGAATATCTCTGGTTATACCTATTCTTTTTGGTCTCTCTAATAAATTGCAGTTCATTAAAAAATCGCTAGAAACCCAGGAAGGGCGAGAATTGTGCGACTTCTTGCCAAAGTCAACATCGGACAGACTGGGTCCATATGAAATACGAACACCAACAAGATTGGGTACAATTCTGGACCCAAGATTTAAAAAGAAGTATTATGATCCCCTCATAACGCTGGTGAGGCAACAAAAGCGCTTGAAGAAGAAATTTTCAATATATGCGAAAAACGAAAATCTTCCAGTTGTAAGGAGACGTGTCCAATCCGGGAAGACGATTCGTCACTGTTCCAGTTTGTTGAAAAACGAGTCCAAGAGAAAGTTAAGTCTTCCAGAGCGGATGCCATTTTTAGCTGCGACAATATTTTGAAAGGCCTAATTCACCTCAAGACACGAATCCATTGCTTGTTTGGAAGGTACTGTTTGAGTTAACTCGTTCATATATTTTATATTACTAAATTTATTTATTCCATTTTTCCCTCAGCTGAATGCGGAAAGGTTCGAACCCTTAGTGGAAGCTATGATGAAGTACTTCTGCATACCTGCAACTTCCGTGGAGTCCGAACGTATATTTAGTAAAGCCGGTCTTATCATCAGTGACAAGCGAACTCGCTTAAAAGCAAACAAGTAAAGAAGTATAACGATCCCTAACCGCCAAAATAACGTAAGCGACATTTTTTTTCAAAATTTTCCTTTTGATGCAGAAATATTCCTAGAGCGTCTAGATGCATTTCTGCATTAAAAAGAAAAATTAAAAAAAAATGTCGCTTACGTTATTTTGGCGGTTAGGGCTCGATAAGTTCGGGCGAAACCGAATTTTTTATACCCGGCGCAGGTATCAACTTTCGTCGTTCCAACTTTCTTTAAACTAACTAAAAGTCTATAACAGCCTTATTTATTGTGAAAAGATTGTTGTAAGTATTAACTTGGAGTAAATGAACGTCCTCAGTTATTGAAATATCGGAGTTTTCGTATATCCGAAAATTACGGTTATACGGGAAGCCCTACCAAGGTTATTAAATGCACCGAGTTTGGTAGTAATTGATAAATCGGTTACCGAGATACAAATTTTTGGCCATAAGCGGGCGTGGTCTCGCCAATTTTTCAAAAATGTCATAATAATATTGTTTTGCACCAAAATTCTACCTCACATATTGATTTTGCACAATTTGGATCCAATATTTACTGAAATATCATAGTTTTTGCATTTTTATACCCGAGCGCACTTGTGCACAAGGGTATTATAACTTTGTTCACATAACGGTTGTTTGTAACAGGCAAAACGAATCGAGATAGATATAGACAAATGTATACATAAATGATCAGAATGAAAAGAGAAATCGATTAAGCGGTGACTGTCTGTCCGTCCGTCCGACTGTGCACACGATAACTCGAGTAAAAATTGAGATATCTTAACGAAACTTGGTACATGCACTTCTTCTGGGCATAGGACGGATGGTATTGAAAATGGGCGAAATCGGACAATAATCACGCCTACCTCCCATACAACGGAATTTTCAGAAATACGAGAACTGCGATATTTTAGTAACTACTGAAGATAATTCACTCAAAGTGACATTTAGAATAACTTTTAGATGAAAAATAAGAATATTAAAAATTTTTGGAAAATGGGCGTAGCCACGCCCACTTATAGTTACTTGAGTATATATTGGTAACCGCTGCACCAATTTCTTCCAAACTTGGCACAGTTGTTGGCCTTCGCACAACATACCAAATGGCCACGAATTTTTTAAATCGGACAATAACCACGCTCACATAAAAAGCTTAACCAGACGGCAGCGTTGATCCGGATAAACTCGGAATTAATCCGGATCAACTGCAGTTAATTCCCGAGTTGATCCAGATCAACGCCATATAACGGTAATTTAGAGAAATACAAAATCTTCGTTAAATCAGTAAATATTAAGGCCCCTATTGCGAGTGTCGACTGGCAGTAGAATAGAAATTTGTCGATCGAGTCGATCAACTTTTATTTTGCTATTGTGTAACTTGATCGATAAAAATTTGTACTATTGTGAATGGTTGCCTGAATTGTAAACAGCTGTTTGTTTGTTTACATTTGTTTCTTTAGTGTTTAATTTACATCATTTTAAAAATAATTGCTTTTATTATAAAATTTACAAAATTGATACAGTTGAAATATGGTTTAGTGATGAGGAAGATGATGTTGAAGCTAATAGATTAGTAGAGTTGGCTAAAGCAAGGAGGGAATTACGGAATTCGTCGGACCCCTTGGAGTTGGAAGATGAAGTTATGTACATATGAGAATTTTATGAATAGGAGTTACATTCCAGATGCTTCACGGTTTGTAGGTTTTACAGGATTTGCAAGAAAAGCTGTTTTCCTCATTAATAAACTTTATGGAAGTTTAGGAAATACGGTACGGTTTAGCTATTTGTATAATGATGTTGGGTATTTGTGTCCAAACGCGTGACCCGAGTATAAAAACTTTAACATACAAGTGTAGTGAAAGAATTAAACTTTAATTTAAAATAAAGATTTCAAATTTCCGAGCACTAGTTGATTAATAATTTATGCAATTTTTTAAAAACTTTGATGTTGGTTCTGCGCAAAAATTCTGGGGATGACGTAGCCGGAGTTATATGCACAAGATATATTGATTATGTCCTCATTCTCCTTCATCAGCTTGACCAACCGCGCAAGTTACCTTTTGTTGCTTACAATTTTTGATCTGTAATTCAGACACATACGTATATAGGTATAATGCACAATTTTTTACAACTTCCAGTTTAATTGACTTTTTATCCATTATAGTAACACTTTCTTATGTAAATTTTATAACCGCAAACTCCAACGACTAAAAAACAGCAATAGAAGGATGAGCGATTAAAAAGTATTCACAGTCGCTAATTGAGCGACTAAGCGACACTCACAATAGCATCGATAATCGACAATCGCTCAATAGTCGTTTATCTACTGCCAGTCGACATTCGCAATGGGGGTGTAAAGCTAATTTATTCAAAATTGATGGTTGCAACAATTCTTTACCGTTTATGATAAAATTTTGGAAAATGGGCGTGGCACCGCCCACTTATGATCACATATATGTATCTCGTTAACCGTTCTAGCAATTTGTACCAAACTCGGTATGGTTATTTTGCTTGCCACATAAAAGCAAACTGTTGAAAATTGTTGAAATCTGACTAAAATTACGGCCGCTTTTCATATAACGGTAAATTTCAGAAATGCTTGAAATTTCAATATTTCTTACTTAAAATTTATACACCCGCTTACCATGTAGCGGTAGCTTTCGGAAAGGTGGAAAACATATATTTAATACTTGCGCCGGGTATTTAATGTTCGGCTCCGCCCGAACTTAGACTATCTTACTTGTTATAAAATACCGTTATATGAGAAGGGGGCGTGGTTACAGTCCGATTTCGCCCATTATCAATGGCAACCTACCCTGGATAAAGGGCAACCTATCTACCAAATTTCGATGAGATATCTCAATTTTTGCTCGAGTTATCGTGTACACGGACATACGGACGGACGGGCAGACAGACATGGCTTAATCGACTTCTCTTTTAATTCTGATCTTTTATCTATAAATTTTTCTATATCTATATTCATTCCTTTAGGCCAGGCATGGGCAGAGAGTTAGCAGGTGCTAAAAGAGCGTAAGTGTCGCGTGTTGAGAACACGACAGCATGCAAAATGAATTAGGCACACTAACACATTCTCACTCTTAGCTCACGCTGGTTTGTGGTAGTGCCCACCTCTGCTTTAGGCTGTTTCAAACAACCGGTATGCGAAAATGTTATAAATACCCTGTTCACAAGTACTCTCGGGTATAAAAACGTGGACATGTTGATATTTTTAAATAGGAACAAATGGCTAACAACATAATGGGATAATTTGCAAAATGCCATACTGAGACAAACGCTTATTTGCGTAACGACATATATCCAAATATTAATGTTTTTTCGTTTATTTGTTAGTAATTAATTTACTTACCTAACTGAGCTTGCATGTAGGCTCAGAAATGATTTTAACTTTGACTCACTTAAATGTTTTTTTTACTTTTTATTCATTTATTTATTACTCGTTTTATAATTGATATTATAAAAATGTATGCATGTGCTACATATGTATGTATATATCAATTGATAATCGTAAATGAAATTGAAGAAAATAAAATTATTAGAAAATGATATAGGCCCCTATTATGAGTTGGATTCGATCTTCGACTGCCGTCGAAAGTACTGATCGAACGAATTTTCATTTGATATTATGACGCTATTGTGAATTTCGCTCGTTCAAGTTGTTCACAAAAAGATTTTTTCACCGCTGAGAAGCTTTGTTTACAAATCGAGCCAAATTAAAACGAAATAAAAAAGCGAGTTTATAAAAACGTGGTAAAAATGGGCACAACGGAGTTATGATTCAACGATTCGTCAGAGGCTGAGAGCTTAGTACACTGGCAGGAGTAGTGAATGTTAAGGGAGTTTAAGTGTAGTCTTTCAAATATATTTTGACATAAAATATATTTAAGAAATTTGTCTACAAATTTATTAAAAAGTTCCGACTGTCTAAAAAGGCGTTGGTGAGCCAAATCTATTTAAAATATTACTTCTAAAATTAGAATGCGTGCTGAGTAGATGTGTGTTGGGTGTGCTGCAGTAAAACTTTATTTTTCATTCACTTCCGCTGACCAATTTACCTTAAAGACTGTTTCAAATATTGCTTGAGCGGTTGTTCTGCTTAATTGTGCTTGGTAATAGTTAAAAACATCTACATATATAAATTGCGTAAAGTTACAAAATTGTGAAAACTGCGAAAATGAATCTCAATTTGACGACAAGAAGGGCTGCAAAGCAAGCAACCGCATCTCCCCTTCAAACTTCAACTCGTCTCAGCAAACCTGGAGAAACCGAGAGCTCACCAACGACTAACTGGCTGTCCCGATTGGAAGCTAAGATAGATAAACAAATGGAGAACGTCATCGAACAGCTAACTGCAAGAATGAGGGACATGGAAGAGCGCGTAATGATGAGAATCGGTGAGTTGTCCGCTGATATCACTAACATAAAACAACATGCTAAAGAAATCGAAGACCGCGTAGAGGTAGTCGAACAAGAAAAATCAAAGCAGTTAAAAGGTGATGTTCTAATACCAACGCTAAGGACTGAGTTAAATGATTGTCAAAACGCTCTTATCTCAACTGATCTCATTTTAAGAGGCATACCGCAGACTAAAGATGAGAACTTAAGCGACACTTGCACTCAGATATGCAGTGCAGTGCAGATAAACACTCCACCAGTTCGAACAATCTTTCGCCTAAACAAAAACAACAATACAGCTGCACCCGTTATCATAAAGTTAGGCTGTGCTGGTGATTCGCTATGATCAACTTGAGAGGGCCATAGAGGACGTTAACTGGAGTGCAGTTCACGACATGGCTTCAACCAATGATCAGATCAACTTCCTTCAATACCACATAATTTCTCTTTTTAATAACTATGTTCCTCTTGTAAAACGGTCCGAGGTACATATTAACCGTCCCTGGTTTAATAAAGATATTAAAAATCTTATAAAAATGAGAAATAGTAAATATAATATGTGGGAACGGTTGACTTGTTTTCTGAGTATCGTGTCCTGAAGAAAGACGTCAGTTAGGCTATCCGGATCCAAAAAATTAAATATTATGAACACAGGTTTAGTGTTGCAGTGGGTTCCAAGCAAACCTGGCAACGAGTACGAGAAATCGGCAGCGGATGACGTTGAGGCTGATGCACTAAATATAAAATTTACTGAATCACTCAGTAGTAGTATTAACTATGCAAACTACTACTCGCGCCTTGATAACTCCCTTCAGGAATTTAGTTTTGACTGTGTCGACGACTGCGATGTTATACGGTCCATACTCGCCATAAAATCAAATGCTTCAGGCCTCGACGGTATCCGCCCGAAGTTCTTAAAGTGCATTCTGCCAAAAATCTTGCCGTATATAACACACGCACTGAACACAATCCTCACCACGTCTGAATTTCCTAGCTGCTGGAAGAAGGTCAACATAATACCCGTACTGAAGTCAAATGGCGAATATAGACCGATAGCGATCCTACCGTTTCTTTCGAAGGTTCTTGAGAACTTAATGTATAAACACATTAATGCCTTTCTGAGCAAATATTCCCTTATTAGTGAGTACCAGTCTGGCTTCAGGTCGAATCGAAGTTGTACCACAGCACTACTGAACGTAACCGATGATATCAGACAACAACTGGACCAAAACAACGTAACATTCCTTACGCTTCTAGACCACTCGAAAGCATTTGATAGTGTAGACCATCGCTTAATATGTCTAAAACTAAAAAATTTGTTCATTTTCTCGTCTCCAGCGCTAAAACTAGTAAACTCGTATCTTTCCGACAGATCTCAAGCTGTGTACATGGGTAATTCTTCGTCCCGTTTTGTGTCCGTAACTAAAGGTGTGCCTCAGGGTTCAGTCCTTGGTCCTCTGTTATTTGTTCTATATGTCAATGATCTACCTAAAGTTATTAAGCATTGTTACATGCACGTGTATGCTGACGATGTTCAAGTGTATCTTAGCTGTCCAATTGATTCAATTAATAGATGTATTAGTGACTTAAATAACGATTTAAATCATCTCAGCGAGTGGGCTAGTCACAATGGTTTGGTTTTAAACCCCAGCAAGTCCCAGTGTATTGCAATTTATAAAAAATACTTTAAACTCGACACATACGACAAAGTTACATTGAATAGCTCTGTAATACGCTACGTTGACTCAGCAAAAAATCTTGGCGTTGTTTTCAACAGAACCCTAAGCTGGAGCTTGTCTTGCAATTGGCAAGGTTTATGGAATGCTAAGGTCCCTCTGGACCACTCAATATTTTACCCCAGTAAGAATTCGTCTCCTCCTTGCCAAAAGCTACATATTGCCGACTCTCCTATACGGTTCTGAATTATTTGCTGGTTGTGACAGCGTGTGTAAGAAAAAACTTAACGTATTGTACAACAATATTGCTAGGTATATATATGGCATAAAACAACGTGCCCGCATCTCTTATTTTGCCTTGAAAGTTTCGTCGTTATCATTTGAAAATCTTTTAAATCTAAAGTGTCTTACAATGCTGCATAAAATCTTGGTTGCAAATGAGCCAAATTACCTTAAATGCCGATTACACTACACTAGGTCAACTCGATCATTACAGCTTTTATACACGAAATTTGAAACATCAATATCTGAACGTCAATTCTTTGTTTTCACCGTACGTCTTTGGAATAGCCACCCATCTAAACTGAGACTTATAAAAAGCACCCAGCATTTTAAAAGCGAGCTATATAAACTTTATGCCTAAATAACTTTTATTTCAATTCAATTATCTGGCCTTTTACCCTTTCTAGTTAATTGTCTTTTCTCTCACCTACACATGTACCTATGTCGAAATTAAGTTTTGGTATCTTTCTAATGTTGTAAGTAAAATTTATGTATAACTAGATTTAAGCTTTTAAACTGCGTGTAGTTTTATGCCAACGCTGAAATATAGCCAATGGTTGTTGTGTTGGATTATTATTTAAATAAATAAATAAATAAATAGGTGTATTCGCGTAATCCAGCAGAAAACTCTCAGCAGCCAAATTCTAATGAATTTCTATGTGATCTCTCTCAAAGAGAGAAATGTTAGCAAAAGTATTGCGAACGCAAAACCAGCAAAAACTTGCAAGTTTTTAGTGCAGCTGATCGAAATTTTGTTTACATACAAAAGCATAAAACAGAAAACATGAAAAGAATATAAATTAAAAGTTTTCCTAAAGCAGTTTGCTAATGAAACTTGAGTAAATGAGTATTTGCTTTCTTCCAATACATTTGCAGTTCTAATAAGTTATTTCAAACTTAAAAATCATAATAATAAATCTAAATCTAAAATAAATTTCCATATTTTCATAAATTGAAAACAGATGACTTTGATCAGCTGTTTTTCTTGCTGTCAAATGGCTGCTGGCAAAAATTTTTCCAGCAGAAACTAGCAGCTTTTCATCGGAATGAGATGTCAATTTGGTCTCTTAAATTTCCCCTACTTTGCTAGATTTTGTGCACGCGAACAGGAAAATCTTATAGTTTTTGATAGTTATCAAAAACTATCAATACCCGAATAAACCTATTTTAAAACTATCAACAGCTCTACGATTTTGTTCTCAGAGATCGTGCCAACTGAGTATTGGGCATCGTACAGTTTCATAAGTAAAAACACTATCAGCTGATTGCCAAAAAATGCCTACAGCTGAGATCACCTGTTTTTTGGCATGTGCTTTTGTCTTTTACAATTTCTTTCATTTCTATTACAATTTCTTTTATTTCTATTACAATTTATTCAAAATACACTAACACACTGAAACCAAAAACACTAATACACTAACCAAAAATACACCTACAGCCTGCCAGACAAAACGATAAGAAAAAGAGTTACTTTACTTATGGAACTGTACGATGGTATTGGGATTTTCTTTCACAAGTAAAAGCTCAGTTATGCAAGACTTAGACTTCACTTGACTTGAAAATTGCATATCTGGCAAATGAGCAGCGCGTGTATGTACATAGTTACACAAAAAACTAACTTCACTTAGAAACTTAGAGAAGAATAGAATTTTGATTTCCAAGTTAAATTTCTAAGTGCAAACAGAGCCGTGAGAGAATCATGCTGCCATTTAATTTTTTTTTTTCATAAAATCCCTACAAATATGCTACACAAATATAATTTTTTGTGTAAATGTAATTCATCTGGCAATCGAAAAACAAACTTTGAAATGAAGACAGAAAATAAAATAAAAACAATCACAGTTTGATTCGCGTAAATACATTTATTTTAATTTTAATCATGGTGAAATAATAATAAGGTGCTGTCTTTTAGGGGGTGGTTGTTGTAATTTTGGCAATTTCGGCATATCAGTAATCCAATTTCATTTCTGGGCAAAATGGAACAAACAATTTGGCGTAGGTATCACTTACTACGTTTATACGTTTATTTGCAAATAGCTTACGTGTGAACGTAGTAACTGTTTCTTTTTTTCGCTTTTGCTTTGACTTTTCGTTTCAAATTCATTGGAAAATTTGAGCGACAATTTCCAATAACTGTGATTTTGTAAGTAAATTTTTGGTAAAATATATACTATACTGTAATTATTTTATAATACAGGGTGTCCCAGAAGTAGCCTGCAAAACTTTAGGGGAAGGTAGGTGGGGGGGTAAGCTCCCTGATAAACAAAAAATTTTCAGGTAAAAGTGTCACCGTTTTTGAAATATTTACATTGTTTCGAATTAAAAAAAATCGTGACTTTTCATGTGTTTTCTTTAACTGCAACTACAAACCGGGCAATACTTAGTAAATTTTTTAAATAAATAATAAATTATAAATTTTTCTTCAAACAACTCATGTATATCTTATTTCACGTGAACCCATCCTTCACACAAAATATTGATAGATATAGCCCTTGTTATAGACTCTAGTCCGAATTCCGGTAAGTAATATAAAATAATGTCAGAAGCAAGTAATAATGTACCTTTGTACTATTTAGCATGTCATTTGACGGTAACAAGAGCAAATTCAATTTAAATCTATTAAATACATTCTAGCGTGTCTCAGTCCTTTACCCACAAAAGCGGCTATAACTAGTAAGTGTGGCACCTTTCTGAAATCTTTATTAAATGAGCAATTTTTTTATGTAATGTAAAGTTATAGCTCAGTACAATTTTTT